>NC_057801.1:127864588-128164588 GCF_018294505.1 Triticum aestivum
GCCGCTGAACATTCACAGTGAAGATTCTACCACATCATGACTGGAAGGTCATCCCTTTGCTGATCCGTTGGGAGGTTCTGTACATCATGGCATTCTGCGTCGAAGGTAACGAGAATTACTGGGTTTGCCTCTGTTATGTACCTTGTTTTTCTTAATTTTCCACGCTTTGGTAAAAAAAATAGGAACCCACGTAAGAATGAGCATTACATCCATCCATGTAAGATTGACTTAAGCTGGAACAAGCTCCTCTTGCTATGAAGCTAATTGTATAATTATGTGGCACACTTGACATAATTGACAAGAGAAAAATAAAATTCTTCAGGCTGCAGGAGCGTCACTTTCACTATAAAAAACTTCAATGTTTCACTACATAAAATTCTTCAATGTTAACTGTATCAAGTAACCACTCTGACGACCATCAACTTTTGGGAAAACATGAGCATGAGCATGAGCAGGGACTAGCTTTGCCAGTGCGACCAAAGATAGTTGTTGACTAACTTGTAGTGCCGGATTTAAAGAACTAAAAGGAGTGGCAAAAACTGAACGTTGCTTAAGAAATTATGAACAAAATTCCTGTCGAACACTTTTCTTCAATTATGGACCAAATTAAAAAATTATGAACAAAAAGGACCAACTTTTGAAAATTTCTGATTTTTTTAATTTTAAACAAAAATTTAAAATCCCAAACATTTTTTGAATTTAGAGAACAAAATTTTGAAATCAAGAACAAAATTTGAACATGAACATTTTTTAAAATCATGGGCATTTTTTGAATCTTGAGAACAAATTTTGAAACGGAGAACAAATTTGGAAGCGCGGACAATTTATTAAAGGATGAACATTTTTCTGAATCTTGAGAACAAATTTTGAAATGGAGAACAAATTTGGAAACACGAACAATGTCATAAAGCATGAACATTTTTTGAATATTGAGACCAAATTTTGAAATGGAGAACAAATTTGAAAAATACCAAACAAATTTTGAAGCGTGAATATTTTTTGAAAATGTGAACAAAAAATTGAAATCCAGTAAATTATATGAATTTTGAAAGTTTTGAATTTTCTGTGTAAAGAGAACAATTTTTGAATTTTGAGAACTTTTTTTTGAAAATGGGACATTTTTTGGAAACACAAACAAAAATTTGATATACTTGGAAAAAAAGAGGAGAAAGAAAGAGAAAGAAGTAACACACCAAAGAAAGAAAACAAACAGAAAAAAAGAAGAAAAGAAAGAAGAAAGAAGAAACGGAAATAACTAAAAACGAAAAGAAGAAGAAAAAACCGTTGCTAGAAGTTGGGCCGGCCCACTGCATCGTTCGCTCGTGCACCCCTTGTGCGAAGCGTCGACATTTCGACGCAGCGAGTGGCGTATAGGATTTTCCGATCATTCCTCCTCGAAAAAAGGAGGGGGAGGGGTCATTCGTGCGGGGATATCCTTTACATCGAACGTTTCATTCACTCTAGGGCTGGGTGCATAGAACTTCAACGTCATATTTGAGTCCATAAAAATTACAGTGGATTTACTGCACTGTTTCACCTAAAAATATTTTTTCCTCATCATTTTCTTAGATGAATCTATGATGTAAGGTTACTAGCGTTCATCTAATTTATCCGTTGTAGAATCCACAATCAAAGGTTTTTACTCTCAAGCTTGGGGAACTTAAGGCCAGCTACCTCAAGATGATGATCGACATCGAAGATGAGATTGAGACTATGCTTAAGGATGAGATCAAAAGGCAATAAAAGCTTGAGAAGATGCCACTTAAAGGCAGGGACACAACAATCTATGCTCCAGCACAAGGAACACAGGCAGAGCTATGTACATTTGAGGGGGGGGGGGGCACGCCCCCCGGGCCTTGGATTATTTGTGAAGTAAAAATATTTAGGGAGGACATTAACGTTTTGTCTCCCCCCTAGTGATTTTCGTCAAGCTCCACCACTAACAAGGAACATTCATGGTGAAGATTGTACCACATCATGACGGCAAGGTCATCATTTTCACTAGTGCAGAACCGGGCAATAGCACCGGTTCGTAAGGCCCTTTAGTGCCGGTTCCATAACCGGCACTAAAGTGTGGTCACTAAAGGCCCTCCCCCCCCTTTAGTACCGGTTCAGCACGAACTGGTGCTAAAGGGCAACCACGTGACACGAGCCAGCTCCGGGGGCCTGGAGCCCTTTAGAACCGGTTGGTAAGACCAACCGGTACTATAAGGTTTGGGGGTTTTTAGTTTTATGATTTCTTTTTCATTTAATTGTGTTTCCATTTTAATTCTTTTTCGTTTGCTGGTATTTTACGATACTACACATTGTAAACATTATGCATATATATATATATATATATATATATATATATATATAAATAGAATTTCTAGTAGAACCAATCATCGAGTTCAACATGATTGTCATGATATTATAAGCGTTCATATATAACACCACAAAAGCAAATCACTTAAGTTCAGAACGAAGAACACGGACATGAAAGGACAAGTACTAATTAAGAGCAGCATGAAGAACTAGCCAAATCACTCCTGCTAGCTACTCTCTCTCTGGTAAAATAGCATAGAACATGTATAGCTCTCCTGATTGATCATACTGGAGCATCCCGATGAACCTGTCTCCTAATCGTGGGTTGCGCTTCTCATTGCTGCCCCCTAGTACTTCTCTGCGATCATTAACAATTTTCCTCCAATCTTTCACTATTAAGCATTCATTGCTTTTAGAAATCCTGAATGCATTCATGTGCAATGTAGGATATCTTGGCCGTAAGCTAACAATTGACATCTGACCTTTAGTCTCGATCCCCTGAGGCATAACTGTCATCGGGAGTCCCTGTTGAAGAACATCGTATAGTACTTAATTAATATACTTAGCAATGAAAGTTTAGCAAAAAAATATGTATGCAAAATATGCACTGAGGACAAATAGTAAATATCTTACCATCATTCCTAAATAGATGTGACCGTAGTTCAATACCATCACTATTGGTCGCACGTTTTGAGTACTAACATTTCTAAGTGCAGGAAAAAATTTGTCTTGACAGTATGAAGATCCTTAAGCCATGAAACATAATGACTTATCTCCTCGCAGTTTAGTTTAGCTCCGGGACAGTAGAAGGTCCTGTCTACCAAGCGCCGGACATGTTTGGTTGAATGGAGATAAGCTGTCAATAGAAATTAGTTGCCAGTTATTTTTGAAATAAGCAATATCAAAGACAAAAATATATTTGAGAAGAACTCACATAATGGTAGAACTGGAGGCGTCTGCACATCGACCCATATGTCTCTATTACCTTTAATATCATCTTCCGGACGAATATCAAAGGTGATAACCATACCAGGCTCAAATGCATAAGCCTTGCATAGTGCTTGCCAAGTTTTGCATTCAAAATAGGTGTACGTGTGTGCATTGTATACTTTGACGTTGAAAGTATAACCATCATGCTCAGTTTTCAGGTAAGATCTCTTTACCTCCATAGTTTCCATATCTTTGAAACCTATCTTATCCAAGACAAAAATTCTTGCATGGCAGGGGATGCGCTAGTAGAATAGTGAAAATTAAAAATTATAAGTCAGGCAAATGAAGCATATATAAGTCATGCTTAATTACGAAAACAGACTTGTCGTTGTGACTTACTGTATCGAATTCGAAAGTCTCATCCAGCTTGATGCTGAATCGCCTACCATCAACAAGGAAATTTCTGTCGCACTGGCCGCGCTGGTCTTCACAGTATTGGCACATACCGAAATTTTTTCCGTCGTCAGACGACATTTCCTATGTTCATATTAGGCGAAACATTAAACACTTACTAATTCAATTAATTCAACTACTTCTATTAATTCAACTAAGCATTTACTAAAAATAAACTAGTTATATTAATTCAATTAGTTCAACTAAGCATTTACTAAAAATAAACTAGTTCTATATATTAATTCAACTAGTTCAACTAAACATTTACTAAAAATAAACTAGTTATATTAATTCAACTAGTTCAAAGTAAGCATTTACCAAAAATAAACTAGTTCTATATATTAATTCAACTAGTTCAACTAAGCATTTACTAAAAATAAACTAGTTCTATATATTAATTCAACAAGTTCAACTAAACATTTACTAAAAATAAACTAGTTCTATATATTAATTCAATTAGCTAGTTCAACTAAGCATTATATTTACTAAAAATAAACTAGTTAATTATTATATTTACTAAAAATAAACATTTACTAAAGATGTTTGCGTGCAGGAAGGAGGTGCCGTTGGGCGCCGTGGTGGCGTCGACGATAGCTGGACCGAGCAAGGTTGATGCATTAGTACAGTTCTGAAGATGGAGCGGTGGAAGTTGGTGGCGGCGGCCTCTGAGTGCACGCCGGACCGGTGAGACCCATGCCCGGCAGGCGTCCTGGATGGGATCTTAGGTCTTAGATGTTAGGTTTGGCTGCGATGCCTGTTTGGTATTAGGCTCAGGCTATCTGCGCCCCTTCATCAACTGGATAGAGTGGCTTAGACGGCGGCTTTAGTTTTACTGTTGTATTACTTTGTAAGGTCTTGTGAGAATAATTAATAAAGTGGCCGTATGCATCGCCCAGATGCAGAGGCCGAGGGTCATCATCCTTTTCTAAAAAAATGTGCTTTATTATGGGCAGTATGGAACTGCAGGAACGATTTGGTTTTTAACACAACAACACAAATTCATTTCTTGCAAGTTATTTTCCGGGCCACTGCCCTGATCCGTATGTGATCGCTACTCACTCCGACGGATGCCAGGGAGCGTATGGTTACTGGGTCTATCCGGTGGGAGAAGGTAGCACGGGCTATCTTCAACCGATTTTTGGATGGTGGTCACTAAATGGTGATGGTGGGGCCATAGCCTGACCGGAGGCTGACACAGCCTCTTTAGGTACAAACTTTCTGTTAGTGCCCGTAGTTTTCAAATTTGAATAGTTTAAATTTTGAATTATTTGAAATTAGTGTGAATCACTAGTTTGTGAATAATTTAACTTTAAAAATCAGTAAAGGCATGAAAGAATTTGTTTGCACATAAAATTTCTTCGCGTTTCAAATGCCAAAACACATAACTACCCTAACTATTACAGAGATTCCCCTCTGGGTGTGAAACACAGAAGAAAGTGATGATAGTGAAGCCGATCACATCCCAGATCTTTGGGTGTGAAACTTTTTCTTCGCGTGTGTCCCTTTGCGCCGTAACCATGGAAAATCTTCATCATTTAACGGGATGCTCGGGTCAATATTCACTGTGAATGGAGCAATTTCATCAAACTTTTCATAATCTTCTGACTTGTCTGTCTTGTCATCCACTCCCACGATGTTTCTCTTCCCAGAAAGAACTATGTGCCGCTTTGGCTCATCGTACGATGCATTCGCTTCCTTATCTTTTCTTTTTCTTGGCTTGGTAGACATGTCCTTCACATAGAAAACCTGTGCCACATCATTGGCTAGGACGAATGGTTCGTCTGCATACGCAAGATTGTTGAGATCCACTATTGTCATTCGGTACTGCGGGTCTTCCGTTACCCCGCCTCGTGTCATATTGACCCATTTGCACCGAAACAAAGGGACCTTTAAACCACGTCGATAGTCAAGTTCCCATATGTCCTGTATATAACCATAATATGTTTCCTTTCCCGTCTTGGTTTCTGCATCAAAGCGGACACCACTATTTCCGGTTCACATACCTCCTAGATATAAATATCTATGTCAACTTGATGGGAATAATTTGTCATAAACACGAAATGCAACAAATAGTTTTAAAAGAGAATATACCACATCCGAATCATAACAAGGACGAGGGCCGACGGGGACGGATATCAAAACCATGGCACTATGTATAACAAACAACGTACGGGTAAGATAATTATTATACGAGTAACTATATATCCAAATCACACAAACATCAATTTTTTATATAAAATTTCATGAACAAGAGGCTCACCACAAGGTGGTGCCGGCGACGGGACGGTGCGGGCAATCGACGGTGGTTACGACGGAGATTTAGAAGGCACTAAGTAAACCACACCTACATATGCAAACTAAGTGTTATTTTGACCTCAAATTGCATATAAATCAAATACTAGCACATATATATATATCCTCCCAAATTACTAAACTCACAAATTAATAACTATATAAAGCATTGCAAGAGCTAATCTAGCAATGAGAGATGAAAGCACAAAGTTGCTAACCTTTGTGATCACTTGAATGGATGGGGGCCTTCAAATCTTGACAAATTTTGGGCAGAATGTGTGATGAGCTCGAGGGGAGAAGAGGAAGAACAAAGAGGAAAGGAGAGGGGAAAGGGGGAAGAACAGAGCGAGCTGGACGAAGGGTTTATATGCAGGAGGACCTATAGTACCGGTTCGTGGCATGAACCGGTACTAAAGGTGCTGGAGGGGGCCCAGACTGACAACATCCTGCCACCACCCTCATTAGTACCGGTTCGTGGCATGAACCGGTGCTAAAGGTTAGCCACGAACCGGTACTAATGAGAGCGGCCCGGCTAGCCGTTGGAACCGGCACTAATGTGCCGGCTCTAATACAAACCGGTGTTGGGGAACGTTGCAGAAAATTAAAATTTTTCCTACGGTTTCACCAAGATCCATCTATGAGTTCATCTAAGCAACGAGTCTAGGGAGAGAGTTTGCATCTACATACCACTTGTAGATCGCGTGCGGAAGCTTGCAAGGTGATGATGTAGTCGTACTCGACGTGATTCAAATCACCGATGACCAGCGCCGAACGGTCGGCACCTCCGCGTTCAACACACGTACGGGACGGGAGACGTCTCCTCCTTCTTGATCCAGCAAGGGGGAAGGAGAGGTTGATGAAGATCCAACAGCACGACGGCGTGGTGGTGGATGCAGGGCGTCACAGCAGCAGGGCTTCGCCGAGACTACGAGGGAGAGACGTAACGGGGGGAGGTGGAGGCGCCAGGGGCTGGTGTATGAAGTCCCTCCTCTCCCCCACTATATATAGGGGTGCCAGGGGGGGCGCCGGCCCTAGTAGATGAGATCTACTAGGGGGCGGCGGCCTAGGGGAGGTTTCCCTCCCCCCAAGGCACCTAGGGGTGCCTTCCACCACTAGGACTCCTCCTAGGGGGAAACCCTAGGCGCATGGGCCTATAGGGGCTGGTGCCCTTGGCCCATGATGGCCAAGGCGCACCCCCTACAGCCCATGTGGCCCCCCGGGACAGGTGGCCCCACCCGGTGGACCCCCGGGACCCTTCCGGTGGTTCCGGTACAATACCGATAACCCCGAAACTTGTCCCGATGCCCGAAATAGCACTTCCTATATATAATTCTTTACCTCCGGACCATTCCGGAACTCCTCGTGACGTCCGGGATCTCATCCGGGACTCCGAACAACATTCGGGTTTCTGCATATACATATCTTCATAACCCTAGCGTCACCGAACCTTAAGTGTGTAGACCCTACGGGTTCGGGAGACATGCAGACATGACCGAGACGCTCTCAGTCAATAACCATCAGCGGGATCTGGATACCCATGATGGCTCCCACATGCTCCTCGATGTTGTCATCGGATGAACCACTATGTCGAGGATTCGATCAAACCCTGTATGCAATTCCCTTTGTCAATCGGTACGTTACTTGCCCGAGACTCGATCGTCGGTATCCCAATACCTTGTTCAGTCTCGTTACCGGCAAGTCACTTTACTCGTACCGTAATGCATGATCCCGTGCCCAACACCTTGGTCACATTGAGCTCATTATGATGATGCATTACCGAGTGGGCCCAGAGATACCTCTCCGTCATACGGAGTGACAAATCCCAGTCTCGATCCGTGTCAACCCAACAGCTACTTTCGGAGATACCTGTAATGCACCTTTATAGTCACCCAGTTACGTTGTGATGTTTGATACACCCAAGGCACTCTTACGGTATCCGGGAGTTACACGATCTCATGGTCGAAGGAAGAGATACTTGACACTTGCAAAGCTCTAGCAAAACGAACTACACGATCTTTTATGCTATGCTTAGGATTGGGTCTTGTCCATCACATCATTCTCCTAATGATGTGATCCCGTTATCAACGACATCCAATGTCCATAGTCAGGAAACCATGACTATCTGTTGATCACAACGAGCTGGTCAACTAGAGGCTTACCAGGGACATAGTGTGGTCTAAGTATTCACACGTGTATTACGATTTCCGGATAATACAGTTATAGCATGAATAAAAGACAATTATCATGAACAATGAAATATAATAATACTTTTATTATTGCCTCTAGGGCATATTTCCAACTACCGGCACTAATGTGCTTCACGTTTGACCCTTTTTCTATTAGTGTTTGCTGATCTGTTGGGTGGATCTGTACATCATGGCATTCTACATCGAAGGTAACAAGAGTTACTAGGTTTGCCTCAGTTATATACCTTGTTTTCCTTAACTTTTCACACTTGGATAAAAAATATAGGAACCAATGTAAGAATGAGCATTACATCCATCCATCCATTTAAGAATGACTTGAGCTGGAACAAGCTCCCGAAAGCTAATTGTATTTATGTGGCACACTTGACATAATTGACAAGAGGAAAATAAACTTACACGCACAAGTAGATGGTAACAATTATTAGATTGCATCTAACATATATAATTATTACAACATGCTGGGGAACATAAGAAACAGAAGCAAATAACTTGGTAATTGCTCCATTCGTTTGCTAACAGTATAGGAAATACCATGGCAATTAAATCTATACTATTGTGATAACTATTTATTATACCGTAAAGAATTGTGCATAACAATCAACGAAAACAACAAAAATATGCTTTTCTGCATCTCAAAGTGTTATGTGCTCCTAGCTAGATCACTTTTTTTTCAAAAAGAGGGGAAGACACTCTATTGTATGTATTACTCCTTTGCCCTGTTCAAGAATTCATTCGATTAACCAGTTAACTTGCCGATTAATCCCTACTCGTAGGGTCACCGAGTGCCGATTAACTGATTAATCGCCCGAGTAATTGATTAAATGGCCGATTAACTTGCCGATTAGCCTATTAATCCCCTACTCGTTAGCCAACCGAGCAGCTACCAGTTAACGATTTCCTCAACAATGCTCCTTTGTTTCTAAATATAGGTCTTTATGGAGATTTCAATATAGACTGCATACAATGATACGGATGTATATAGACATATTTTAGAGTGTAGATTCACTCATTGTACTTCGTATGTACTATGTAATGTAGATTGGAATATCTAAAAAAAACTTATATTTAGAAACGGAGGGAGTACATATTAGCGTAGATAACATGTTCCTGTCTAGAAAAGTTATTAGAGCTAGTGTAGTGTCGGTTCTCATCCAAGAACAGGTAATTCTTCAGCTCTTGTTGATTGCAAATCAAAATGACGCAGAGGACCTACAAATGAACCAATACACAAGCTCATGTCCATTTTTCCAGTTAGAAATGAGCATCTTCAACTTAAAAAGCTTGTGCACGAAACAACGACCAAACAAGTGACAATAACAGTATATATACACGGCCACTATCAATAAATCAGTCGGTGAAAATACACACACTCACACATATAGAAATGAGGGAGTTCCTTCAAGGAAGAAAGAATTTTGGCAAGCTAGCTTGCTTCCCGTGTGATTAGGGCGGCAAGAAAAGCTCAAGGCTCATAAGCCGCCCGAGATCGACTCGTATTTGGCTCGACTCGAGATGGACTCGTGTGATGCGGAGTCCATCTAATTTGCACATAATCAAATCATCACTCGCAAATGGATGGGGTGCTTATTATTCTACATCCATTGCTCGCACAGGATCTATTTGTGTTAAATATTAGTAAAGCGTTGGTGCTAAAACAAGGTTCTAGAGCGTAGTACATGTGAGGGGCTATCTCACACAATGGAAATAAAAATATAAGGACATGTGTGTAAAATATTAGTAGGCGTCAGTGGTAAAACAAGGCTCCAGGTACGTGTCTACAAAAGTGTAGTACATGTGAGGGGGTAAAGAAAAGGACCGAGGGACCTGCGTGTGAATCCTCAAAAAACTTCAGCAAGGCTACAGAGGTACACGTGAGGGGCTAAAAAGAAGGTTCCAGGGTTCCAGTACGGAAAATCCCAAAAAAATTTGGACCATTTCTCGATTTGTGCGTGTCATCCTTGCGCAGGGGCCATGCTAATCTTCTCTGTATCGTTCCAATTTTATCGGATGTCCCCGAAGGGACAAGTCTGCTGCAGGGAGCGGGCTTATAAACTGGTCGTTCACTCTATCGCTGGGCGATGTGGGACTAAACGAACGTAGCGTTTTCCTCCCGACCAGCCGGAAGCCAGCGGATCCCACATTTCGGAGTGGCGGGCCGTGAGTACGGTGGGACTCCTTATGCGGCCCAAATTGCTGGAGGAGAGTAATGGGCCGTCCTGTTAGTTTTGCAAAACGTGACGGGACTGTACTCTCCAAACGTGACGGGACTGTACTCCTCATGCATCGAGTTTGAAATTTCTGATTATGTCACCAGTTCGGCAACATGTTGCACAAACAGATGCTGCCGTCGATGTCGATCATCCTAATTTCTCCAATCTACAGTCCCTTCCAGTACAAGTCAAAAGTGCCCAAATATATATCCCTACAAATATATGCGAAACTATCGGCCCTGTCAGTGTACCAAATGGAGCCTGTGATGCAGAAAGCTTGCCTGACGGCCTGTCAGTATACCATAGCTGTAGTATCACCAAGCTGTACCCAACTTAGAAATCTTAAGCAAAGAGTAGTATAAAAGTACTACTGTACTGTACTTATGAACTTTGGATGGATCATTCCAAATGGAAATCTGTTCTGGTTTAACAGAATAACAGAGACGAAATTAAACTCCTCAGACTGCAGGAGCGTCACTTTCACTATAAAAAACTTCAATGTGAACTGTATCAAGTAACCACTCTGACGACCATCAACTTTTGGGAAAACATGAGCAGGGGCAAGCAAATGCTACTTTTAAAAGCGAACAAAACATATGATCATTTGAAGAATAGCCTCTGAAACAAAATGAGCGTCATCTGTTCTATTCTCACATAATAACTGAAGAAAACAAAACAGGTGCAGGTCCAAGAAATGCTTTTCTTACTCAATTTCACAAGGAGGGCCCTCAGGAGCACTTTTGATAGGCAGATGCACATAAGATACAGTAAATATTTATAAGTAACATGCATACAATTTCACATGAAAGTAACTCAAAAGATCATCACAGGACCAATCACTATAATATTCTGTTCCCATGACACGGTGACAATTCCAACACTACGAACAGATAGCTTGTTACATGGTGACAATTCCAACACTACGAACAGATAGCTTGTTACATGGTGACAATTCCAACACTACGAACAGATTATAATTAGTTATTCCATTCCATCTCATGGATTCTGCATTTAGTTCTGTTCAATACGCATATATAACCCAAGTAAGAAAACAGATACCAGTAAAGATCAAGCAGCTGCCAGCTCCCTTCTCTTGAGCCGAACCATCATCCCGTTCCGTGTGTGCAGTATCACAGCGCTCTCGGGCATCACGGCATGGCCTTCCACCAGCTCGACCTTGAAGTTGTATATGATGGAAGCAGCCGCCAGTTTCATGTTGCTGAGACCAAGGTCCTTCCCAAGGCAGCTCCTGGGCCCAGAATTGAAGGACAGGAACTTGTAGCTTGGCTCGTGCCGAAGGCGCCCGCTCTTCGAGATCCACCGCTCTGGTCTGAATTCCATGCAATCCTTGCCCCATATCCCTTTGATCCTCCCCATGGCGTAGAGCGAGAACACGATCCTTGTGCCCTTGCTCACCATGGTACCATCTGGGAGGACATCGTCGTTGAGGGCCTCCTTCTCCTCGAATGGGGTCGCTGGGAAGAGCCTAAAACACATGCACAGCATGGGTTAGTCAGATGGTTGGGAGGAGCTAGACAAGGTGAAAGGGGTATGTCACCTGAGTGTCTCGAGGAGTGCAGCTTGCAGGTAAATAGCAGGCCGGAGCGTGTCGCACTCAAAGACAGAGAGGTTCCCTGGCCATGTGGTGCTCTGCAGGGCCTTGATCTCTTCGAGGATCTTCGCCTCAACATGCGGGTGCTTGCACATCATGTAGAAGAACCACGTGAGTGTGACAGCAACAAGGTCCTTCCCAGCAAAGATGAACCCCACCACTGTGTCGCGCAGGAACAGGGTCTTCTGCTGCTCACTCATGCTGGAATCCATGGTCCAGTTCATGTACATGGACAGCACGTCTCCCTGGCATTGCTTGGTCGCTTGTGCCTTCCGCTTCGCGATTTCCTCGTAGATGAATTGGTCGATCACCACCCTTGCATTCGCCATCTTCTTCTCGCTGCCGACTTTGAGCATTCTCAAGAGCTTCCACAAACTTGGTGGAACGACATGCCTGAACAGCATTCCCTCCTCCACTTCCTTTGTGGCTTGGCCAAACGCAGGGATCGGGTGAGACACAGACAAGCAGTCAAGGTCAGTTGCAAACACAGTGGAGTACGAGACATCAAGTGAGAACCTCATGAAGACACCCTCCAGCTCAACCTGTGAGCCATGCTTAGCCATGTGGTCAAGGAAGGGTAACAAGACTGTGCCGGCCTTCCTCGTGATGGTGGACATGGAGAAGGACCGGAAGGCACGGCTTGCAAAGATTTGCATCGCCACATGGCGCTGGTACTCCCAGGATTCAGAGTCTGCCACAAGGAGGCCATCACCTAGGATGTCAAACATCTCGGCGAACTCACTGCCTTTTGGGTAGTTGTTGAAGTTGGTGTTGAAGCAGTGGTTGACAGTGGCTGGGTCGCAGGTCACCAAGAAGCTCATGTTGAGGAACCACGGGCCAATGATCCTGAAGGTGCATCCCGCCTCTCGGAGCATATCGGTGCCCCTGTCATGAATGTGGTACAGATTCTTCACGAGGAAGGGAAGCATCCCAAGAACAGGCCAGTTCACCGGGAGGTCACTCTTGTGGCAGTGTCGGACAAGGTGGAAGAGGGAGAGGCAGAAGAAGCAAGCAATGGCTAGGAAAACCTCAGGGTAGGACAGAAGGAAACTCCAGAAGGAGGCCATGGTTGAACAAAGTTATGAGATGCAGAGGGAAAAAGGCATGCAGCAATTTAGGCTTCACCTTTGCCTTGCCAGTGTCAAATGTATGGCTGGTATTGATATATACAGAAACTGCATATGAGTGTCTTCCCCGTGGGATAGGTAATCAGTTTCCGAGAGTTTAGGATGCAGTGAGTCACAACATTCATATGTCCTAATGTAACTGCTATAATTCTGGAGGCCATAGCATTAGTCTTCTACCTCAAACAGCTTTCTTCAGCATCCAATTTCTGAAGAACTAGACATTCTATACTTGTCGATACACACTTAATTAACACATCAGATAAGCTGTGTTGACGTTTTCGAATACATACACATTATAGAAAATCAACGTTGACCCATCACAACTGTATGCACTTGCTCACAAATAACCATTTAATTTTGCAGTTTCTGATTCTAATGTTGTTTTCTTAAGATCTGTATAATCCTCTTTTAGACCATAAATGGCTGCGACTAGGGACAGAACATTTCTTCGAGTCTTAAAACTGATCATAATCCTAATCTGTTGAATGATTTGTTTCCCATGCAAACACCCAAAATGTGTGGGATTACTCTCATGTAAATTTTGTGATGCCAGTATGTCCCGTGGCAAGAGGGAAGTGAGCTGCTTGTTTTCATCAGACCGATACGTCTTAGCTTCCTAAGTAGAGACATTACCTAAGGGCAACCTTGCTGGAGTATTCTTATGACAGAGTGCATCATCCAAGTAACTGCTGAATCACTAAATATAAACCATATCGCTAACTCTGGCAGACCAATAAATATAGACCACCATTTCTTGTGCAGATTCTCTTGTTAGCAGGCCTGTAACAAAGGGATGAGTCCTAGTGAACCACCAAAGAGAGTGGTGTGTACTCTGTAACAGCCTTTATAATCTTGTTTAAAACTAGTAGCACTCTTAGTCTACTTTTAGATGGTAGCACTCTTACTCTTAGCAGCATACCAAATTGTAAAGGAGATGATGTGTTCTAAACAGGCCCTAGAAACTGATGCCACGAGTCATTATACATGCTAGAATGAAAAAATAAGCTAAATGACTTTGATTTCGCCCTACAGCAGCCTAAATAAAGATGTGATGGCATATCAGATCCTTGCAAGAAATGGGCAATTTTTAAGCAATTCATAGGTTCCACTTTCATTACATGGCAGGATAGGAATACATTTTAACCACTTGGAGCCAGTGTGTCCTGTGGCAAGAGGGAAACGAGCTACTTGTTTGCATCAGACCGACACGTCTTAGCTTCCTAACCAGACATTACCTACCTTGTTGGAGCACTCTTATGACAGTGTTCACCAGCCGAATAACTGCTGAACCGCTACATATAAACCAAATCATAGCTCTTGCGGACCAATAAATATAGGCAGCAATAGATGGACTGTCATTTCCTGTTCAGTTTTCTCTTGTTAGCAGGTCTGTAACAAAGTGAACCACCAAAGAACTGTGGTGTGTACTCTGTAATAACCACAAAGTATGAATTTAGTAGCAGTCTCAATTTTGTATGTTTGGATGGTGGCACTCTTATTCTTAGCAGCATATCAAATTGTAAAGATGATTTGTTCTAGACAGGCCCTAAAAACTAATGCGATGAGTCACTAGACATGAGCTAAATGACTGCCCAATTGTCTCAAGAAAAATGACTGCTGAATTCGCACTACACAAGCCTAAATAAAGATATGATGGCATATCAGATCCTTGCCAGAGATGAGGAATTTGTAAGGTTAAAGACAACTGCATACTTAGATTGATAAAATTCATAGGTTCCACTTCCATCACATGGCAGGGCAGGAATACATTTTAACCACTTGGAGCAGCAGTTCATAAACACACACAAAGAGAGACCTCTAAGTGACCTTCTGGAAGAATCCGTCGATGCGGCGGGTCCCACGTGGCAGCGGCTTGGGTACTGCTGCTTCAGCGACGGCAGCGGCACCATCAGATCCGGAGCGGGCGACGCGAGGCGCCGCCTCCGCAGCAGCTGGAAGGCAGTCGAGGAGGAAGTCGGCGGTGGGGCGGTGCGCGCGGACCGCGGCCCGGACGTGCGCGGCGCGCACCGTCCGCCGGCCGCCTTGGGAGGCGGCCGTGTGGGCGCCGGCGGCGAGGGAGCCGAGGAAGAGCTCGGTGGCCGCGGCAATGAGCAGCGACGCCTCGGCGGTCACCTTCTTTATCTCGCTGTCGACCCGCATGATCCTCTTCACCCTGCCCAGCGGGAGCACCGTCTGCAGCGGCTGGGCCTCCGCTTCCTCCTCCCCCGCCACCGCGTGGACCTCCTCCCGCTCCTCCTCTTCAGCCTGCTCCGATGCCTCCATGTGCGCCTCGGCGCTAGCATCCGCCTCCTCCTCCGCGTCGATCTCCGCCGCCTCCTCCCCTTCGCCTTGCTCCATCGGCTCGGCCGCATCGTCGTCAGCGGCGGCGGCGGCTGTCGCCGCCTCATCCCCTCCAACTTGCTCCAAGGCCTCGGTGGGCGCGTCGTCGTCATCGGCGGCGGCGGCTGCTCCGGCCGCCCGCTCCGCCCCTTCAACTTGCTCCATCGCCTCGATGTGCTCGGGGGCGGCGGCGGCGACGGTAGCCATGGCTAGGGGGTCTGGATTTGGCAGATGTTGTTGGGGATGGACGGATGGTGCTTGGATTTGGGCAGTGGAGAGAAGTGGCGGGGGAGCTGGGGAAATTTTCCCGCGCGATGGACTGGCGGCGGCGCCGCGGCGCCGGAAGAAACCTCCTGCGGTTGATGCAGTGGGCCGGTTTGGCAGCGGAAGCCCAACATCTGTTTCCTCTTTTTTTTCACGCAAAAACCCATGGGCCATTGGCTCTCGTTCGGGCCCATCGAGCGTCGACGGTGATGGTGGTATGCTCGTGTGTCGCCGCCTCATGCCAACTACCCTGTCCTGTCCGCCTGTCTGCCCCGTCCGTTTGGTGTAAAAAGAACAAACGAGACGGCCCAGCGCACGGGCGCAAACGGATTTTTGTCCGCTTTGTGTCCGCTTTTAACTCATCCGCGGCCCAAGTTCGCGCCGCTTTTGGGGTGAAACGGACACCACGCGGACGCGCGGGTCGTCTGCGCGTGTCCTTCCCTGGCCCGCCCGTCGGTGGCACAAGACGGGCCTTTTTCTATCCGCCCCCCTCCCTCACTCTGGCCGCATCCACTCCACTCTTCCCCTCGCCGCCGCCGGCCGCCCGCTGCCATTGCAGCCGTGCAACTCGGACGCGCGCTTGCCCAGCCCCTTCCTCTCGTCGCCGCCGAGCTACCAAGCACGGCCGCCTTGTTTGCGCACCCGCCGGCCGGATTTGGGGCGGATCCGGTCGGTCTTGAGCTCGCCCGGTTGTGGGAGGCCGGGCCGCGCCATGGACTGGCCGGGAACCTCGCCGGAAGGCCCTGGCAGGGCTGCAAGGCCACATGCAGGCAGTGGCTCGTCCTCTAGCCGCTCGGATCTGCACCGTCGGTGGCCCGCCGGCAGATACGCGAATGGCGGCCGACCGGGCTCGGTGCTTGCCCAAAAACTCGTCGGCGCACCGTTGCCCCTCATCAAGTGCGACCACTGCCCAAGGGTGGTCGTGCGCCGCGTGTCTACAACGTCGGAGCATACCGGATGGGTGTTCATCAAGTGCTTAAATGATGGGGTATGTGCTCTTTTAGCTTCGGTTTGTGCTCTTGGATTAGACTAGTGGTGCTAACTTTAAGTTTTATTGTGTGGAACGGATGCAAGTTTTGGTATTGGGAAGAAGAATTGATAGAGCGAAATATATTGCATGTTTGTGCATTTTTAGCTAGCCTAGAGGCTTTAGATGAGATAAGTTTGTTGCTAGATTAGAGGCTAGGTACGATACTATGTGCGAAGGAGCAACAAGGCACGATACTACGTGTGAGGAAGCAACGTCGACTTTTGGCTTGAAGAAGAAAGGAGGGTGCAACGTCGTGCCTCCTCCACAGATCAACAATGAGTGCATCGAGAAGACCCTAACCCAACTCAAGGGAGCAGTTATGGAAGTTGGGTATCTTCTCAAATGTATTCTTGTGATTCTTGTTTTCTTTGGCCTTATTTTACTAGTCAAAATGTGATGATGTATTGTCATGTACCAAAAATGAATGATAAAAAAGTTTAAGGACTTGCAAAGAAATATACGCGGACAGGATGGGGCAAATGGATGCGGCCGCGCGCTGGGCGCACGGTCACCGCATCCCAGGACAGGCCCGGACACGACCCCAAATCCCTACCCAAACGGACAGAATTCGGACAAAACGGACGTACGTTTGGGGTCGCGCGGTGGAGTTGGCCTCAGTAAACCCACTGGAGCCTTGTGCCCTGCGTCTTACGACCGGCTAAAAAATTTGATAACCCATTACAAGCCTATAAAAATGTAACAATCGTGTAAAATGAGGGGAGATAGCAAATCCATCTAGTGAATACTCACTCCGTCCGGAAATACTTGTCGCGGGGATAGATGTATTTAAACGTATTTAAGTTTTAGATACATCTATTTTATATCTTGACAAGTATTTTCGGACGGAGGGAATAAATAACATTTACCATTTGATCTCATGGTCAACTATTTTGATCGAGGTCGATGTCCGACAGTGACCCGAGGTGGATGATTATTAACCAGACGATGAGCGGCACTAATTTTCCAAGATTGTGATTTGACGTGAACCCTGGAGACTCTACTGGTCAATAACTAACCGTGCAGCACACGCACGCATCAAGACGTGCTGACTGACCAATGTTGTAATGTGCAATGCTTAGGTCTTTCGATCCATATGAGATGACCGCATAGAGGTGCAAAAATGCGTGACTAATATCTAGGTCAATCAAATGACCCAAAAATATCAACAGACTAGGGTGGTCACAGGAAACCGCAGGAGAACCTTCTGTCTCGTGCGTCATGTGTTGATCTTCCCAAGACCAACCTCGGCGAGTGCTAGTCATCTACTACTACCACATTGATCTGCGGGAGGTTTTGGATATCCCTCCCGGTCGATGGCAGCAACCATGATCTGCGCGGCGCAATGCATGTGACCTCTCGTCCGTCAAGATACTACTCCCTTCGTCACATAATATAAAATCTAATTTGGCAAAAATTAAAGTGTTTATATTGTTTGTTCATAAATAAGTCATTTTAACTGAGAACAATTTGGTGAAACGCAACTGGACACGATCTAGAAGATGCAGCTTTTGTGATCATGATAAATCTATCAAACACCTCTTTCTTGACTGCCAATGGCAAAAAAAAATATGGCGGTCCGTCCACAGAGCATTTAACATTACTCCTTTGAATACCATTCACACGTTATTTGGGACGTGGCTAGATAGAATAGTGTCAGAAACGGCGAGACATATCAGTGTAGGAGTATGTGCTTTATTATGGGGTATGCGGTTGTGCAGCCCAATGACCCGAGTTCAATTCTCAGAATTGACAGGTGATGCACATGGGTTTTCCCCCGTTTATTGAGAATCAAGCTTGGTGTGTGGTGGAACCACTCATCAATAAATATCTTGATACTCATTTAAAAAATTCTGAGGACCATGTTTATCTTGGTACTCATACTAAAATGGTCGTATGCATCCTTAGTTGGTGCAGAGGCCGGGAAGTGAAAATCTCTCCCATTTAAAAGAGGAAAGGCCCCCGTACCCCGCGTCGCCCCGCTAGGGCGACACCGGGGCGATCTCGCGCTGCCGCCCCTCGTTGTCACCACGTTCCTCCTGTCCTCGCCGCTGCCAGAGGCTAGCGCCGGGCAGGCCCTGGGCGCAGCCAAGGAGGGTGGCGGCGGAGAGCTTCTCGCGCTCGGGCAGGCGCAGGGATTGGATCCGCCAGATCCGTCCGGCCCGGGCCTCGGGTTTGAGGCGGTGGCCTCTGCTGGTGAGGGCGGCGTCGTCCGGGAGGCTGGCGGCGCTCGTCGGAGTTGTGGACCGCGTCTTCTCGGACGCGCGGGCGGCGAGTCGGCGGTGGATGCGGGCGCCACGTGGAGGGATCCCCTGCTGCTCTCCTTCGCTAGATTTGAAGACGGCGCCCCCGTGCTGCTGCTTCCTCCTCGTCAATCCGGCCGGATCCGGTGGCGGACTGCGCGGATGTGGGGTTGGGATCTCTGGATCGGAGTAATTTCTTGGCCGGCTGCGGCGGCCACGATGCCGGCGGCGCCCCAGGCGCTGTTTCCTTCTTGAAGGCGGCTTCGAGATCCAGCTCCCTCCCCCTCGTCCTCCCCCTGCACCCGGGTGAAAACCCACAACTTTGGTTGGGCGGCGGCGGTGCCCGGCTCCGTCACGTTCTTGAAGGCGTCGCTTTGGGTCCGCGGGGAGGTGGGACAGCTGCAGCGCGTTCTTGGCGTTCCTGATGGCGGCGGTCTCTTTAGTGGTGTCGTCGCCATGGCGGTCGGCTGGTCCAGCTCTCGTGGTGATTGTGGTGCCCAACTCTTTGCCGTGTCTTCCTGGGGTGTCCCGTCCCGTTCAGAGAGGCTGGAGGTGGAGCGGCTTCATCTTGCACGGAGCTTCGATGGAGATGTCAAGTCATGCCTGACCGACAGGTGCTACGCCTTGTCATGCCTGGTGGGCAGGTGCTACGCACAACAGATCTTTCAAAGACTTCAAGCTGTGTCGGCTGGTGGTACTTGGCAGCATGGTGCTGAGGTGTATCAGTGGCGACCGCGACGTCCTAAGATGTTTGCGTGCAGGAAGGAGGTGCCGTTGGGCGCCGTGGTGGCGTCGACGATAGCTGGACCGAGCAAGGTTGATGCATTAGTACAGTTCTGAAGATGGAGCGGTGGAAGTTGGTGGCGGCGGCCTCTGAGTGCACGCCGGACCGGTGAGACCCATGCCCGGCAGGCGTCCTGGATGGGATCTTAGGTCTTAGATGTTAGGTTTGGCTGCGATGCCTGTTTGGTATTAGGCTCAGGCTATCCGCGCCCCTTCATCAACTAGATAGAGTGGCTTAGACGGCGGCTTTAGTTTTACTGTTGTATTACTTTGTAAGGTCTTGTGAGAATAATTAATAAAGTGGCCGTATGCATCGCCCAGATGCAGAGGCCGGGGGTCATCATCCTTTTCTAAAAAAATGTGCTTTATTATGGGCAGTATGGAACTGCAGGAACGATTTGGTTTTTAACACAACAACACAAATTCATTTCTTGCAAGTTATTTTCCGGGCCACTGCCCTGATCCGTATGTGATCGCTACTCACTCCGACGGATGCCAGGGAGCGTATGGTTACTGGGTCTATCCGGTGGGAGAAGGTAGCACGGGCTATCTTCAACCGATTTTTGGATGGTGGTCATGTAATAGGAGTAGGATAGGTGTTTAGTTTTCTATCTACTTTTTGCCTGCCGGTTGTGGCTATCCTGTTTTTTTGTGTTATTGCTCTTTGTGAGCATTTTTACCTTTTTAAGACATGGAGACTTTGTTGAACTTTTTGTTTATTAATAATATGGTTGTATGTATCGTTCTGATGCAAAGGCCGGGGATAACCTCTTTTTCGAGAAAAAAACATAATATAAAATCGTTTTTGACAGACCAAGAAGCTAAGCCATGGCCATGATTCCACCTAACACCAAATATGCACAAGGATCGCTACCTCTACTTTCAAGTTCGTCGGTGCGCCGATGCGTCTGGCAACGCTTGTTGGCGGGGCCGGCCAGCAGGTACTACTACGCTTCAAGCTCTCTGAAAGTGATGACAGCCTCTCGCTATACTTTCCTGAGACTGAATTGTTTATCTTTGCTCGCAGAAGAAACTTGGAACTGATCAGCACCGCCGTGACAAAAACGTGGAACTGATCGGCACTAGTTAGGAGGATGTGCGCACGCCAAAAAAGGGTACAGATAGTGGGAGGAAGAGAGTTTATTTAGTGGGGGAAATGAAGCATATACTATATATCTGGTGCGTGTCAAAGGGAGCCGGAGTCTGCGGCGCACCTTCTCTTCAAGTGTAGGTACTCCATCCGTGTGTGGGAGGCCGTAAAGACGTGGCTGGGTGCGCCGGAGTTGCGTCTTGACCAATGGGGTGGCCTGCCTTCGGTGCATGATTGGTGGTATGCCGTGGTGCTCTCCCATGGTCACAGGAAGAAAGCTATTGCCAGCACACTCATGCTTGTGGCGTGGGCACTGTGGAACGAGAGGAATGCACGGGTTTTTCGCAAGAAGTCTACGCTGCCTTCCATCGTCTTCGCGCATGTTAGGAACGAGGCTAAGTTGTGAGTGACTGCCGGTGCTAGGCACTTGGGGTCTATTATGCCGCGAGAGTAGGCTTTTGTCTCATTTCTTGAAGAGTAATGAGCTCGCCGTAAACTTCTGTTACCCTTCTTCTTTATTAATGAGATGAGGTAAAGTTTTTGCCTCCGTTTCGAAAAAATATATCTGATGCGTGAGCTTGGTCCAATATCAACAGCCGAATTATTAAACCATCATCTACTTCTAGCATGACTGCAATCCAAGGACGGTGCCCTTATTTTCAAAACTATGCAAGGGCTGTGCCTTGATCGAGCTAGCTTGCCCAACTAACATTTTCCTCACAAGCTATCAACTACAATCATGACATGATACCGATTCCCCCTAGAAAAATCAACGTGCACTAATGTCAAAATTACACTATATTCTTCCCATTTTTCGCGGGTATTTTAGCCGACTGATGTATTGAAAGTATGTAAGGACTATTCGCAAAAGGAAAAAGTATGCAAGGATGGTGCTTCGATCTAGCCCAGCTTGCTTAACTGACATTTTCGTGTCAGGCTAGTAATGGAACCATGATATGCTACCAAACTCCCCGTAGAAAAATCAACGTACACTGATGGGAAAAATTGTACTTTGCTATTCCGTTATTGTTAGCCGCCTTGGCGAATCTTCTTCCGGCCTCTCCTTTTCATTCCCAAAATGTGATCGAGATAGCTTTCGTTCATGCACTAATGAAGCTCTGGATATGTACAGTCTGCTGAAATAATTAGCCGCTGTTCAGGTCCAAGCTGTTCGTCCATACTCCTTCAGTCGATTGTCGACAAGAACAGTACACTTTATCAGCTACTTTCAAGAAGAGCTTAAATCATGTGCCAATTTTTGTGTGCTGTACCTGTCTTGATTTGGCATCCTGTACGATGCAAAGCTCACGATGCGTACTCTCTCTGTTCGATGGCCGCTTGCGTGGTGATGCATGTGGAATCTGTTCTTCATGGCCCAGTCTTGGTTAACTTTTTTTGGTGCACGTGGAGCGTAGCCATCGCCATGAAGACGCCTGAGCTGTACTACGATGGAGACCAAGCCGTAGCGCAGCGTCTTCTTGGAGAGAAGCAGACCGGTGAGACGACAGGAGACACCACATCATGCAGGATTAGAGGGCATGATCTTAGCGAAAGAGGGCCAAATATGCTCGATGTGACTTCGGGAAAGAATATATATTCCGGGGTACTCGAAATACCGGAGGGCGAAATATGTCCATCAAGCAAATACGTGACAAAGTTTTTTTCTCGATAAAAGATAGTTATTCTCAATTAGCTTAAAATATAGCATCAAGCGAGTACATAGCATTATGAATGCGGATCCGGGCTCTGACAATTAAGATAGGAGTACACACAGTCAACACGAATGCACACACATTGGTAGTTCATGTTGAAATGTGAGAAGGGCCTAGAGCCCATATGACAATATCAGATTTGATCTCTAAGGGTCCATGTAGGTGGCATGACAAGGTGGTGGGAAGTTCAGTCCCACCATGTTAGTGGAAGGAAAGTTGGAATGGTTTATAAGGGTGGCTCTTCTACATGCTATTGGAGCTTAAGAAGAGAAGAGGCCCTCGCGCGCTCCTCCTCTGCCGCCCGCCGTGCCGCGGGAATGAGCCGAGCTCACACCTATGCGCTTATTTTTGCCAGTCACTAACGGAGAGTTTCTGACAGCGGGGTCATGATCTGAGACGTCGGATCGTGGGCTGTCACGGACTCGGACGTGGGTCGAGCCCACGTCTCTCCACCGCGGCTGCGTCTATATAAGTTTGCGGTGTCTCCTAACCCTAGCCGTCACGATCAGATCACATCTGCTCTACGCGAACCGCGAACCGTCGTTCCTTTGCTGCTGTTGCCGCCGGTGACTCCATCCCGTCCGCCGCGTACACGGTCGACGGGAGAGCAGGTCTCCGAAACTCCGTCTCTCTGGTTCCTGTACGGGAGAGAGGCGAATAGGTTTTTGGGAAGTGACTACGCGACTGCTCGCCTCCGATCCACTACTGCCTCTACGTCCACGCCGTCTCCGTCATCACCATGTCCAGCGACGCCGAACGCGCCGCCACCGAGAAGACCGAGGCCGACAAGAAGGCCGCCGAGGACGCTGCTGCTGCTGCCACCGCCGCGGCGGCTTCTGCATGGCCTACTGGAGGGTATAACGTGTTTATCCCTCTTCTAATAATTTCTGTATTAGCAGTGCTAGCATCATGTGTAGATTTGTCTACTGTTTGCGTAGTACGTGCTTGTTTAGACCAGTACCAGTATGTTGTTAGTTCTGTCAATGCCATGCTAGTTATCTGCTTATGGATTAAATTAGTCAAAAAATTGCCTATTTACTTAGCAATCCAAAAACCTATTATGTGTAGGAATTTTTCGGCCAGTGGCTTTGCCGCAGCACTGAAACCGAATAAGTTTACCGATACGTATTTTAAGTGTTGGCAGACAAAGACCACTTTATGGCTCACGGCTATGAACGTGTTCTGGGTCACCGGTGCGTCCACGGGAACGATTGCTCCTGAACAGGAGAAGGCGTTCAGGGAGGCAACCACTGTGTTTCTCGGAGCAGTTCTTAGCATGATCGGAGATAAACTGGTCGAGGCACATATTTACATGTGCATGTCGCCAAGGACTTGTGGGAGGCGCTCGAATCTAAGTTCGGGGCCGCCGATGCAGGGGGCGAGATGTATATTATAGAGCAGTTCCACGATTACAAGATGGTTGAGAACCATCCTGTACTGGAGCAGGCTCATGAGATAATATGCATTGTGAAGGAGCTTGAGCTTCTGAAGTGCGAGTTACCGGGCAAGTTTGTCGCGGGGTGCATAATCGCTAAGCTCCCCAATTCCTGGAGGAACTTTGCCACCACTCTGAAGCATTAGAGGCGTGAATTCTCTGTGGAGGATGTCATTGGCCATCTGAGTGTTGAGCAGAATTCAAGGGCAAAGGACTCGCATGGAAAAGGGGCCGAAGGGACTTCTGTTGCCAACATGGTGAACCAGAGAAACTTCAACTCCCACAAGTTCAAGGGAAAGAACGGTGTCCAACAGAATACTGACTTCAAGAAGAAGGGTAAGAAGACCTTCAAGAAGAACAAGAAGGATGAGGGCTGCTTTACTTGTGGTTCGGCTGAACATTGGGCCAACAAGTGCCTAAACAAGTTTAAGAAGTCAGGACAGGACTCCAAGTCCGTCAACATGATTGTGGGCAACAATGAAAATGGTGCATCTGGGTACGGTAATTTATTTACTGTTTTTTCAGTATTTCAGCCTACCGATTGGTGGGTGGATACAGGTGCAGGTGTTCATGTGTGTGCTGACATTTCATTGTTCTCTTCTTACCAGGTCACAGGCCACAGGTCCGTATTGATGGGGAATGGCGCGAGTGCTTCTATTCATGGTGTTGGCACGATCGATCTAAAGTTTACTTCGGGAAGGATCGTGCAGCTGAAGAACGTGCAGCATGTCCCCGCCATCAAGAAGAACCTCGTTAGTGGAAAGAAATACTTCATGACATTGATAGATGATTCCACTAGATATTGCTATGTGTATCTGTTAAATACTAAAGATGAGGCTCTACACTACTTTAAAATCTATAAGGCAGAAGTTGAGAATCAACTTGAAAAGAAAATTAAACGAGTCCGGTCGGATCGTGGTGGAGAGTACTTCTTGAGTGAGTTTGATTCCTTCTGTACGGAACACGACATTATTCATGAGAGGACGCCTCCCTATTCTCCCCAGTCAAACGGGGTTGCCGAGCGGAAAAACCGTACTCTAACTGATCTGGTTAACGCCATGTTAGATACATCGGGTTTATACAAGGCATGGTGGGGGGAGGCTATATTGACGGCATGTCATGTCCTGAATAAAGTTCCGACAAAGGATAATGAGATCACTCCCTATGAGAAATGGGCAAAGAGAAGGACAACACTCTCATACTTGCGTACCTGGGGCTGTTTCGCGAAAGTCAATGTGCCGATCGCCAAAAAGCGTAAGCTTGGACCCAAGACTGTGGACTGCGTTAATTTGGGCTACGCTAAGAACAACGTTGGCTATAGATTTCTAGTAGTGAAATCTGAGGTACCTGACCAGAAGGTCGGTACAATTATGGAGTCTAAGGATGCTACATTCTTTGAGGATATTTTTCCTATGAAAGATATGCAAAGCACTTCTAGACAGGAATCTGAGGAGACTCCTGAGCCTGCCATTCCTATGGAATATTATGAACGAACACATGATGAAAATCCTGAGGAGGATGACGAGGAAACCCTTGGTAGGGGCAAGAGACAAAGGACTGCAAAGACCTTTGGTGATGATTTCTTCGTGTACCTCGTGGATGATACTCCCACTTCTATCTCAGAAGTCTATGCCTCACCAGAAGCTGACTACTGGAAGGATGCGGTCCGTAGCGAGATGGATTCCATCATGGCTAACGGGACATGGGAGATCACTGAGCGTCCCTATGGTTGCAAACCATTGGGATGTAAGTGGGTGTTCAAGAAAAAGCTTAGGCCCGATGGTACGATTGAAAAGTACAAGGCTAGGCTAAAGATCAGTTGAGATACTCTCAAATCATTGGTTCACTGATGTACCTAGCGAGCGCAACGAGGCCTGACATCGCGTTTGATGTGAGCAAACTGAGCCGGTTTGTTTCCAAACCGGGTGATGTACATTGGCATGCTGTTGAAAGAGTTATGCGCTATCTGAAAGGTACTAACTATGGACTTCACTATACCGGAGACCCGTCGGTACTTGAAGGGTATAGTGATGCGAATTGGATCTCTGATGCTGATGAGATGAAGGCCACAACTGGGTATATGTTTACTCTTGGAGGTGGCACTGTTTCCTGGAAGTCTTGCAAGCAAACGATTTTAACGAGATCGACAATGGAAGCAGAATTAACAGCATTAGACACTTCTGGTGTTGAAGCAGGATGGCTTCGAGATCTTTTGATGGACTTTCCATTGGTTGATAAACCGGTTCCAGCTATCCTTATGAACTGTGATAATCAAACTGTCATCACCAAGGTGAAGAGTTCAAAGGACAACATGAAGTCCAACAAACGCATAAGAATGAGATTAAAAGCTGTTAGAAAATTAAGAAACTCCGGGGTGATAGCGTTGGACTATGTCCATACGGCTAAGAATCTGGCAGATCCCTTTACGAAAGGGCTATCGCGTGTAGTGATAGATAGTGCATCGAGGGAGATGGGTATGAGACCCACATGAGTTGCCATGGTGGTAACCCAACCTATGTGATCGGAGATCCCATGAAGTAGGACCTGGGAAAACAAGCCAATGGTGAACTAAGGAGAGTAACTTTACTAACCCACTCCGTTGGAGATGCAATACTCTCGGAAACTGTATGGAAGGATGACTACTGTCTTAATGTGTTCCAGGGCTTATACGTATAAGCAAGATGCTATCCTACAGAGCGATCTTTGGAGGAACACACCTATGTGAGTCCGACTGCTAGTCACAGTCTATGAGATTGGGGTGATCTCTAGTAAGCTCATGAATAGGCCAGGAGTGTGACTTATATGCTCCACCCGAGGGGTCAGCCTTCGGCAGCCCAGTACTAGTAAGACATGTGGTGAAACTTCTTTACGCCAAACTGACAATTCAAGGCATAGTCCATTGTTCAGTTGTGAAGGAGTGTAGTTACTTGCTCTAGGTGAAGCTCAATCTTAACAGGTCTTCACTGAAACACTAGTATATCAAAACAACATTTGGAACAAAGGACAAAGTGGGCCCCTGAAATCTGGTGGGGATTGTTGAAATGTGAGATGGGCCTAGAGCCCATATGACAATATCATATTTGATCTCTAAGGGCCCATGTAGGTGGCATGACAAGATGGTGGGAAGTTTAGTCCCACCATGCTAGTGGAAGGAAAGTTGGACTGATTTATAAGGATGACTCTTCTACATGTTATTGGAGCTTGAGAAGAGAAGAGGCCCTCACCCGCTCTTCCTCCGCCGCCCGCCTCGCCACGCCTCGCCTCGTCACGACGCGCCGCGGGTTGCGGGAATGAGCCGAGCCGAGCTCACACGTATGCGCTTATTTTTGCCAGTCACTAACGGAGAGTTTCTGACAGCGGGGTCACGATCTGAGACGTCGGATCATGGGCTGTCACGGACTCGGACGTGGGTCGAGCCCACGTCTCTCCACCGCGGCTGCGTCTATATAAGTGTGCGGTGTCTCCTAACCCTATCCGCCACGATCAGATCACATCTGCTCTACGCGAACCGCCCACCGTCGTTCCTTTGCTGCTGCTGCCGCCGGTGACTCCATCCCGTCCGCCGCGTACACGGTCGACGGGAGAGCAGGTCTCCAAAACTCCGTCTCTCTGGTTCCTGTATGGGAGAGAGGCGAATAGGTTTTTGGGAAGCGACTACGCGACTGCTCGCCTCCGATCCACTACTTCCTCTACGTTCACGCCGTCTCCGTCATCACCATGTCCAGCGACGCCGAACGCGCCGCCGCCGAGAAGACCGAGCCCGACAAGAAGGCCGCCGAGGATGCTGCTGCTGCTGCCACCGCCGCGGCGGCTTCTGCATGGCCTACTGGAGGGTATAACGCGTTTATCCCTCTTTTGATAATTTCTGTATTAGCAGTGCTAGCATCATGTGTAGATTTGTCTACTGTTTGCATAGTACGTGCTTGTTTAGACCAGTACCAGTATGTTGTTCGTTCTGTCAATGCTATGCTAGTTATCTGCTTATGGATTAAAATAGTCGAAAAGTTGCCTATTTACTTAGTTGTTCAATACCGACAAAAAAGTAAAGTCATAGACGACCAAAACCGAACCTAAGACGTGAGGGGTGGAGGGCCTCTCCAAAAAGTGCAACAAAGTATATGGTCTTTGCAACTATAGGGAAGGCGACTTGTGGCACATAAATCGTGTGTCAACGATCCGCGCCACGATTCGGAAATATGTTTGTGTATATTATGAATTTACCTCGTCTAGGCCTTACTAAATATCTATAAGCGGTCCATAAATCCAAAAGCAATATATTTGGGACTCTAGGGAGGGTTTGAGAAATATGTTTGTGTATATTACCGAGTAAAAAATAGTAGGTGCTCCCAGCCCTCCCATGCTCCCATGATACGAGATCTTCTACACCGTTGAATCATGGAACACATGGTGAGCATCAAAGCCTCTAGACATAGACGAAATTTGGGACTCATCTGAGGGTTTTCTATAACTTTGTGCGAGCTCCCATTCCGCCCGTTGGATCATGGATTGAACGACACATGAACTCCCGTATCATGGAAACAAGGGAGGGCTGGGAGCACCTGATATTTTTCACGTGATGATTTTGGGACTTCCAAAACCATTTCAACCACTGAAGGCGAGAAAATTAGATGTGGGCATGTCGATGTAAACTTGGCTATGGAGCACAGGCCAGAAGAACAACTTACACTTAGACTCAGTTGTTGCTTGGTTTAATCTCTTAAGTCATTAAGCTTCCTAGGAATGGAGCCACCTGGTGCATCGAGGTGTTTTTTGCAATTTTAGCTCCATATTTCAGGGAGTGAAATGGTTGTGCACTGCGGGTGAGCCTATTCACACGTGAATGTGGCACTCCTATGTTGATCGATAGTAAATCTGTGAATTCATAAACATATTTCAATTCGCAAATATTTTTTAATTCATGGACTTTTTTGAAATTCGGCAACTTCTTTTGAAAATTCAGGAACATTTTCTAAATTCATGAACATTTTTTTACATTAGCATTTTTTTTAAAAATTTTGAGGAACATTTTCTAAATTTGCTAACATTTTCGAAGTTGGCATACATTTTTCTATTTCAAGAACCATTTTTTTCAAATATAAACATTTTTTATTTTCTATAATATTTTTCAAATTTGTGAACATTTTTTATCAAAATATTTTAAATATTCCCTCTACTTTTTGTTTCCAGTTTCCTTTATATTTGTTTTTTTTCTTCGCTTCTTCGGATAGACCGGGACCCAATAAGGCGACTGGTCAGCCAACCAAAGGGAGCGTCATAGGGTGTGCATATGACAGTTTCGTCATCATTTGACGTGTTGTATGGTGAATAAGACCTCCCATGCATGTGGGTTATTCTGTTGTTGGGGAAGGGCGAATTGGTTTTTTCTGTTTCGCTTCTTCATATGGGTTGATGCCCAATAAGGCAACTGGCCAGCCAACTGAGGTGAGCGTCTTGGGGTGTGCGCTTTATGTTGTCTTTCGGTGCATTGCACGTTGAATAGGACCCCCTCGTGTGTGGGTTATTTTGTTGTTCTGGGAGGGGAAATTGATTTTCTCTGCTTCGCCTCTCCGGATGGGTTGAGGCCCAATAGGGCGCCTGGCTAGCCAACCGAAGCGAGTGTCTTGATTCTAAGAGGTAGTGAATTGGGTTGTGTGAGCGTGCATCATACATTGACCTAGGGTCATGCATACACGTGCCAACAAAGAAAGTTAGAGAAAAAGGATGTCTATCTTGGCATATATGGTTTGATGGTCAATTCAACCTACGTAGAATGAAAACCTACACATCCGAACACACGTCAAATTGAACAACGAAAATAAAAAACCGAATAAACCAAAATATCGGTCAACTAAGTTTAGCGGCCCATATTCGAGTATGGATGTGTGCATTACTTTGGGGTATATGAAACCGCCGGAATGATGTGACTTTCAACACACAATCTATCACAATTTTTTGCAAGTTATATACAGAGCAACTGGTTGGATCCGTACGTGGTTGTCATCAACCATGCAGATGCCAGGGAGCGTATGACTTTTGGGTACAACCGCTGGGAGACGGTAGCACCGGATACTTACAACCGGTTTGGATGACGGCCCAACAAAAGAATAGGTGTTTAGTTATCTGCTCCTATTTATGCCGGTTGTGGTGATTTTTTTGCTCCATTAATGTTCATTTTGAGACTTTATATTGTACTACGTAGTTGAGACCGTTTGGTTTTAATAATATGGCTGCATGCATCATTGTGATGCTGAGGCAGGGGTAATCCTCTTTTTTTTAAAGCTAAGTTTAGTTTGGGTCTTTGATCTTTGGTGTAAAATTCCTGATTACCAAAAAAAACTTAACTCACGACGGAGGGACCCGGCGGCAAAAGCTCGTCTCGCCTAGTTTAGAGCATCTACAGTCGAGCGCCTCAAACCCTCCTCAAACGCTCGGGCAGACGGCTCGGTCAGCGACCGGTCAAAAAAGCGACCTAGACGGGCCTCAAACGTATGTAATGACCGACACCCCTCATATCCAACGCAAATATGGGGCGGATATGGGATGGCCCAGGCGCGTTCGCCATATGAGACCTGACAGCCCGAGCTAACTCCAAATTGCACCAAATCCACCCCGACCTATCAATTCCATTTGCTCCCCTCTTATGTTCTTCCACCTCCATGACGACCTTTTCGTAGCTCCACCGCCATTTTGAGCCTCAGCGCTGCCAGCACCGGCTCTTCAGTCCTCCCATCCATACTCGTCGCCCCAGAAGCCACCGTGGTACATCCGACAACTTTCCAATTGTACCTTGCCCTCTGTGTGTTCGACCGGATTTTTTGTGATTATCTGTAGGAAAAACATTGGATTTCGATGTTGTTGGGAATCGTAGTAAAAAAACAAAAGAATTCGCACCCACGCACAACCAGGAAGAACATGAAGATGCATAATGGGTTGTGATCATGATCGTTACTGTCACTGAGTTGCAGCGCGGGAAGATCGTGTCAGTGTAGATCCTACTTGGAGTCCCTCGAACCGTCGATGAACAATCCCGCGAACTGCTCACGAACAACCTCTTGAACCGAAGACCGAAAGCACATCCTCTCTACTTGGTTGCAAGCGTGCAACCTTCACGATCCGACAGTGATATGTCTCCAACATATCTATAATTTATGAAGTATTCATGCCATGTTTACAATAGTTTTATATGATTTTGGTGCACTTTTATATTATTTTTATGGACTACTTATTAACCTAGTGCCAAGTGTCAGTTGTTGTTTTTGCAAGTTTTTTGTTTTCACAGAAAACCCATACCAAACGAAATCCAAACGCGATAAAAACTAACGGAGATTTTTTTATGGATATATGTGATTTTTGGGAGGAAGAATCAATGCAAGACGGTGCTCGACGCCGGGATGCCTTGTGGGCACCTCATAAGTTGGCTGGGGCCCTTCTTTCGCGCAAGAAAGATAATTTCCAGATAATCTCCGGGAATATAAGAAAAAAAATTAGGTCAAACAATAGTAGCGAGAAACAGAAGACAACAGAGAGATCAGGGAGTGCTGCTCTCCTCCCAGAGGGCCAAGGAAGAAGAAGAAGGAGGGGTCCCTTCACCCTCTCCTTCGGTGGCGCCGAGACGCCGCTGGGGACATCTCCTCCGTCACCATAACCACCAACTTCTCCTCGGTTCTCATGGTGATGTGTGAGTAGTTCATCCTCAAGACTGAGGGTATGTACCAGTAGCTATTGGTTTGATCTCTCTCTCTCTCTCTCTCTCTCTCTCTCTCTCGTGTTCTTGATTTGGCACGATCTTGATGTACCACGAGCTTTGTTAATATAGTTGGATCATATGATGTTCTTTCCTCTCTATCTTGTTGTGATCAATTGAGTCTTTTCCTTTGAGGTTTCATTATTATCGGATTGAATATTTTGGATTTGGAAACATTTGATGTATGTCTTGCATGTGGATACCTGTGGTGACGACGGGGTATTCTGTCGAGTCATTTAATGTATGTTTTGGTAATCAACTTGCGGATTCCCAAGGTGACAATGGGGTAATCCAAGCACATAGATTGATACACGTTTTTTTGTCCTACTTTCTCAGATAGACACTTTGGGGGTACTCTTTGAAGTTCTTTGTGTTGGATTGAATATTATAAATCTGAAATTGTTTGATGCATGTCGAATAATTAACTCACAGATACTTGTGGTGACATTGGAGTATCTAGGTGACATCAGAGTTGATTGATGCATATTATATGATGTTATTTTAGTACGAACTCTAGGGCTGTTTGTGGCACTTATAGGAATGACTCAATAGATTGATCGGAAAGGATAACTTTGAGGTGGTTTGGTACCTACAACAATTTCATCTTATGTTGTCCGCTATTGATAAGAACTTGGGAGTGATTATTTGTCGCACATTGAGGGATGATTATATGATTCAATTATGTTAGCATTGTCGAGAGATTGCACTAGTGAAAGTATGAACCCTAGGCCTTGTTTTGAAGCATTTTGCAATACCATTTGTGCTCACTTTTATTACTTGCTACCTTGTTATTTCTATTATTTCAGATTACAAAAACCCATATCTATTATCCATACTACACTTGTATCGTCATCTCTTCGCAGAACTAGTGCACCTATACAATTTACCATTATATTGGGTGTGTTAACGACACAAGAGATTTCTTCTATTTGATTGCAGGGTTGTTTGGGAGAGTCCATCTTCATCTGACACCTCCCATGGATTGATAAACCTTAGGTCATCCACTTGAGGGAAAATTTTTGTTATCCTACAAAATTCCGTGCTTGGAGGCCCAACAGAGTCTACAAGAAAATTGTGTAGTAGACATCATGCAACGCTTCTCCGCCTAGTGGTAATTGTAGCTAAAGAATTAGAGGGAGAAATTTAGAACCACAGTGAGCTTCTAACTATGAGGATTAGAGGATTAGTCTAGCTCTAATTAGATCAACTAGGATCAATTAGAACTACAACTAGAGGGACTAGAGGAGGCTCCAAAACTTGTATATCCGAAGGGTGGAAATCCTCTAGTATATATATGTTGGAGGGGAGAGGAGGGGTGCCACAAGGGGAGGGAAAGTCCCTCCACCTTGTCTGGCCAAGAGGGGAGGAGTCCCCCTCCAATTCGGCCTTCCTTCCCTTCCCAAGTGGGAAAATAGGGCACCACCCCCACTTGGGCCCAAGTGCCCCAAGTAGCGTTCCACTACTTGGGCTTTTAAGGCCCCTTGATATTAAACTAAATATAAAAGACCTCTAAAAATTACTAGATCATATTATATATAATTTAACATCCCTAAAAACATTTTCCATATATAGGAATTATCGGTAATACCCGGTATTACCCGATACTCTCTGAAACCCTTCCGGTGACCCCAAAACGCTTTCGGATCCTCTCGAAACTATTCCGAATATTAATGAAACCATTCCACAAATATATTCTCATCACTCCCGTCCTACTAACACTCAGCAGATCGTGATTGACTTCAGTTTGTGACCCCGTAGGTTCAATAACTCACAGACATGAATGAAACCCCTTCGTTCAATGATTGACAGCGGAATGGTGTATGTCAATACCGATTCCTACGAGGACACGGATGATATTCGAGTGAACCTTTGGTTATCATATGATGTTCCCTTTGCTTCACAATACTTCACAAAACCTGGGATGCATCGGTATCTTCCTGAGTCATCACAAGCTCACTATACCATTATCCTTGTTACTGGTTTTGTTCTTCTTTCTCGTTATTGCGTTATGGCATCCCCCTGATGAAGACACATGTGTCTGGCCAGACGATGATGGATGCCGTCACACCGAGAGGTCTCTAAGAATATTTCTTCATCGTCGGAGGAGCAAATCCCATTCTCGAGTTATCAAGTCACTTGTCAAAATTTTCGATGAACTTGTAACTTGTTGTTATGATCACCGTCTTTAAGGTGATGTTTGAGCAACCCCAAAGTGCACCGTAGAGTAAGAAGTGACTGCGATACTCTCATGGTCTAAGGAGAAAAATCACATGTTAACACTCTGTGTTATTACAATTGATTATAGATGATATTATCTAAATTCATAACAAACAAGTTTGGGTCAATTCAACATGATCTTCTTCCAACGTCATAATCTCACTGTTGTTTTAGGACTATCATTACACTTAACGATATCCTAAGATCCGGAAAACGTGATCCCCAATAGAAGTTGAGCTAGACTTAGAGGCGATCCAAGGAACCTTTATTTTATCCGTTTATCATTTCACACGTGCATATGAGTTTTCCGCTGAATGCATATTCCTAGATCATAGCAGTTATAGCATGAAATATAAACACCTAACTATGAATATGGAAATATAATAATACAACATTATTGCATCTAGGGCATATTTCCAATAGATGCTCTGTCAGATGAGGAGTATGGATCGACGGAGCTTGATAAAATGTTTATAAACTTTCTGCAGATGCATCAAAATCTTTGAGATCACCACGTGCACGTGCATCTACTGAGTGACATTGTGAAGCATATGTAGACCCACAATGGTAACCAAAAAGCCACAGTTTGAGTTGTGCACTTAATTTAATTTTTACGTAAGAACTATGTATTTTTGCTACCAATATTTATTATTTACGTGTGACAATGATGTGTATGATGGACGTGCACGAATTTCCACGGATTTGAGAGTCTCATTTTGAGGTATGTGGTTGCCTGATACATCTCCAACGTATATCTAATTTATGAAGTATTCATATCATGTTTACACCAATTTTATATGGTTTTGGTATGATTTGATTAGAACTAACCCGGACTGACACTGTTTTCAGCAGAAATAAAAGTTCTCGGAATGGCTAAAAATTTACAGTGATTTTTGATGGACCAGAAGAGACCCATGGAGCACCGAAGCTAGGCCAGAAGAGCCACGAGGGCACAACAAGCTTGGGGGCGCCATTGAGGGAGTCCTGGATAAGGGGGTATCCGGACAGCCGGACTATATACTTTGGCCGGACTGTTGGACTATGAAGATGCAAGACTGAAGACTTCGTCCCGTGTCCGGATGGGACTCTCCTTTGCGTGGAAGGCAAGCTTGGCGATTCAGATGATAGATATCCTTCTCTGTAACCGACTCTGTGTAACCCTAGCCCCCTCCAGTGTCTATATAAACCAGAGGGTTTAGTCCGTAGAAGAAGAAGAATCATACCATAGGCTAGCTTCTAGGGTTTAGCCTCTATGATCTTGTGGTAGATCAACACTTGTAATACTCATATCATCAAGATCAATCAAGAAGGAAGTAGGGTATTACCTCCATCGAGAGGGCCCGAACCTGCGTAAACATCGTGTCCCCAGTCTCCTGTTACCATTAGCCTTAGATGCACAGTTCGGGACCCCCTACCCGAGATCCGCCGGTTTTGACACCGGCAGGCGCCCCTAGGGCGCGCCGGGCAGGCTTGTCGCTCCCTCGTGGGCCCCCATGACGTGAGACCGACACCAAAAATTCCTATAAATATCCAAACCCCCAGAAAGAACCCTAGATGAGAAGTTCCGCCGCCGCAAGCCTCTGTATCCACGAAAACTCAAACGGGACCCTCTTCTGGCACCCTGCCGGAGGGGGAAAATCATCACCAAAGGACGTCTTCATCATCCCGGTGGCCACCATGACAAGGAGGGAGTAGTTCACCCTCGGGATTGAGGGTATGTACCAGTAGCTATGTGTTTGATCTCTCTCTCTCATGTTCTTGATTTGGCACGATCTTGATGTACCGCTAGCTTTGTTAATATAGTTGGATCATATGGTGTTTCTCCCTCTCTATCTTGTTGTAATGGATTGAGTTTTACCTTTGAGGTTTCACTATTATCGGATTGAATACTTTTATGGATTTGAGAACACTTGATGTATGTCTTGCTTATGGATACCCGTGCTGACAATAGGGTGTTCTATTATTCACTTGATATATGTTTTGGCACTCAACTCGCGGATTCACAAGGTGACATTGGGGTGATCTATGCATAGGGGTTGATGCACGTTTTCGTCCTATTTTCTCTGATAGAAATGTTGGAGCACTCTTTGGAGTTCTTTGTGTTGGATTGGATATTATGAATCTGAAGTTGTTTGATGCGTATCATATAATTGGCGCACGAATACTTGTGGTGACATTGGAGTATCTATGTGACATTAGAATTGGTTGATGCACCCCTAAAAAAAGATTTTGTTGATGCATATCATATGGTGTTATTTTAGTACGAACTCTAGGGCTGTTCGTGACACTTATAGGAATAACTCCATAGATTGATCGGAAAGGATAATTTTGAGGTGGTTTTGTACCCTACAAACAATTTCATCTTTTGTTCTCCGCTAGATAAGTACTTTGGAGTGATTCTTTGTCGCACGTTGAGGGATTTTATATGATTGAATTATGTTAGCACTGTTGAGAGATTGCACTAGTGAAAGTATGAACCCTAGGCCTTGTCTCTAAGCATTGCAATACCGTTTGTGCTCCGTTTTATCACTTGCTACCTTGTTGTTTTACTTATTTCAGATTACAAAAACATATATCTATTATCCATACTACAATTGTATCACCATCTATTCATCGAACTACTACACCTATACAATTTTCCATTGTATTGGGTGTGTTGGGGACACAAGAGATTTCTTGTATTTGGTTGCAGGGTTGTTTGAGAGAGAACATTTTCATCCTATGCCTCCCATGGATTGATAGACGTTAGGTCATCCACTTGAGGGAAATTTGCTACTGTCCTACAAAACTCTATGCTTGGAGGCCCAACAGAGTCTACAAGAAGTAAAGTTGTGTAGTAGACATCACTGTCGGATAATACATATGAAGGGCGGTCCGAGTGCGTCCGCAGGCATGCCCAGACGCGTCTGCGGACGTATAGGGGGTGGGTTTGCCAAGTCCGGTTGTAAATGATCTTATGCTTTGTTATTTGCAAGATAACCACAGTGACATAGTTCGCGTTTACCGGTCACGGCAGCCACGCACTGTGCAGCTTGTGTTGCCGAGCGCTAACAGCTATGTAAGGGGGAGTCTTCATACATCTCCCCCAAATACAATCCGGACATTACTTCGGATCCATACACAGCTCCCTACCGCCCGGTCCCAACAGGTTCTGTCATCATGCCTCTCTTTTATAACATGCACCGTACTCATACGCATAGCCGTACTACTTGAATACAACAGGTAGAGTCATTAGACGCTTATCTGCTATCATTTCTCATTGACATTTTGTCATAACGGCATCCAAACATAGTGTTGTGCCTTAAAACGCCAGGGGCTTCATTGTACCCGCACTATGGCAACAAAGTCCGACCACCTTCTCGGTCGCTCGGCACCCCGAACTTATAGCATTATATGCATCAGCTCCGAATCATCTTTTGGGTCATTAGTTGGGTTTGCCCGGCTCCCATGTTTTGGTACCTTACGTTCCACAATATCGGCTAAGGTACCGCTGGGAGAACTACTGCGATTGTGTCCCGGTTCTTTCGGACGAGCACCTCAGTAGAGAAAGCCAAAAACTGACTGTCATGATAAGGCGAGAGCTGGTCAGCTGTTCGAGAGGTTGGAAAATCTTTAAGGATTTATTCCGCACAATGCCATAATAAAATGCAGAGTGCGTGCGGTCTTCCGAACACCAGGGGCTGCACCTACCATACTCGAATTCCTATGGCTAAGTGAGAGTGATAAAGCCCTATAGTCCGATTGTGTGGTTCGCTATGCTGAACACCTCCTTTATGGACCCAAGAATGGGGTAAAGAGTGTTCAGGTGTATCCCGAACACCCCCGTACTTCCTACGTGGGGGCAGAAGCCGACGACTGGCCAACTCTCAAGATTAATATATCAAACGGCTGCACAGGAGGAAAACTTTCATATAATAGGCAAATACATAAATAAAAGTGACTTTGTTCCGCCTTACAAAAGGATAGCATGACTGTCTTCAGGGAAATATAATGTCTTTGGCACATTGCTCCGCCATAAGGCGGGCCCCTTTTAGGACACCATCATAATATAATTCGGGCTTGCGGTGCTCCTGCCCCTCCGGCGGTCCCTCGGTCATCAGCTTCTCAACATCCAGCTTCCCCCAGTGCACTTTTGCGCGGGCGAATGCCATTCGCGCACCTTCTATATAGACCGGCCGCTTAATGACGTCAAGCCGAGGACAAGCACTCACAATTCGCTTCACGAGCCCAAAATAACTGCTCGGAATGGGCTCAGCGGGCCACAACCGGATAATCAAGTCCTTCATGGCTAGTTCGGCCGCCTGGTGCAGTTCGACCAGCTGCTTCAGCTGGTCGACAAATGGCACCGGATAATTCGGTGCCAAATACTGCGACCAGAAGAGATTTTCCATAGTATTGTTCTCCTCAGCTCAATAGAATTGAGTAGCATCAGATATGCTGCACGACAGACACGCAAACGCCCCTGGAGAAATCAGGATTCAATGGGTCACCCTGCATTTTTCCTGCTGCCACATATAAATCGCTTTGAATAAGAAAAAGCCTTACCAGTCGCAATCTTCCTCGCCTCCTAAATATCCTTCAGAGCAGCTTGGGCTTCCTCCCGAGCATCATTTGCGGCTTGGAGAGCTTGAGCGAGTTCGGGTTCTTTCAATGATAGACTTTGCTCCAAAGTATCGCCTTTCTCCATGGCTTCCTGGAGCTCCCGTTCAGCTTCAATAACCCTGGTCTCGTGCTTCTCGCGGAGATCCTGCTCCGCGGCTGCCTTCTTTTCGGCTGAGGCAACAGCCTTCTTAAGCGCCTCAATTTCGGCATTCGCCCTAGAGCGTGCAATATAAATGCTTTCATTAGGCACAACTACTTATTTGTGCTAAACTTAATAAGGTTTCGAAATACCTTGATTGTCCTCCAACTGCTTCTTTACTTGGCCAAGTTCTTCTTCGGCATGCTCCAGACTCTGTTTAAGTCCAGATACTTCCGCAGTATGAGAGACGACAGTCGCTGCAGACGCCTGTTTATAAAGGAAGAGACATATGTCATTAGCTGAGTCTCCTACGGACGGATATTTGATCCCCTGTCCGATTCTCTTCTTCACCGGACAGTGTATCAGGGGCTACTATCTATACTATGACAATCTGCTAAAAATTCCTAAAAACGTACCTCGAAGCCTTTTATAAGGCTGATGCATGATTCATTCGGTTCGCTCTCAGCGGCCTGAATCTTTTCAATCACCACGCCCATAAGGGCGCGATGTTTATCGATGATGGAAGCGCTCTTCAGCGCTGTCAATAAGTTGCCCTGCACCTCTGTTTGGACAGAGGTTGCAGGCGAAGCAGGATTGCCCCCTCCAGTCAAGGGGGGCTTCCTGCCTGATCCCGGAGCCTTAAGGGTCTCCGGGACTGTGTCCGGCTGTGGGCCGAATCCAAGGCCGCCCCCGCCGTCGACACTCATGGGAACTGCCGCTTCCGCGTGTTCGGCCCCGGAGGTACGCCCCTCCTGGCCCGGGTCCTTTCGGGACGACACCTCAGTGTCACAACCAGGTTTAGGGGAAGGGGCCCTCGGAGGTGTCTCTCTCTCTAGGGCATCTGAGCTCAACGAATCCTCCGATGAGGACTGTTCAGCGCGAGACCTTGCCGGACTGCAAAAAGTATGGTGTAAAGTAAATATTACGCTTTAGTGATCCTGGGCCCATAGGCATGTTCGGATTTCATATACTTACGAGTTTACCAGGGGTTGGGCCCTGGGATCCCACTCCGGGCTGATGTCGGTAGCCGTGGTGGACGCCTCTGGAAGGGTTTTTTCCCCTCTTAGGTGGTTCGGCCTCCAGAGATGAGGAGGCCGTCCTTTTCTTTCCTCCCCCCGTGGGGGACTCGTTTTCTTCCTCCTCTTCTTCCTCTTCGGAGGAGACATGGGTATTGGAGTCTTCAGATTTTGTGTCCGAAGCACCACGAGGACGGAGGCCGCTCCTTGTCTCCTTGGCCTCTTTATGGGCCTCCTTCTTTGGCGCCTCGTAAGGCGCCGGGACCAGCATCTTCGTCAGAAGTGGTCCGGCTGGTTCTTTTGGCAACGGGGCTGGACAGTGTATCCGCCCCGCCTTCTTCGTCCATCCCTAGGATAATTGTGGGAAACGCGTTAAGGCGTCTTCCCCGGGATATGACAATAAAACATATGGATAGACAAAATATAATGACTACTTACCGGACTTGCGGGGCGGGATAGTTGGTACCCGCGGTCCACGACGGAGTCCGGCCACGGCTTGCCGGACTTAAAAAGCACCTTCCAAATGTCCTTGTGTGAGGAGCCGTAAAGCTCTCGTAGAGTCTGGTGCTCGGCCGGGTCATACTCCCACAAATTGCAGGCTCGATGCTGACAGGGCAGGACCAGGCGTGGCAACATCACCTGGACTACGTCAACGAGCTTGACGGCCTTGTCTTCCATACCTTTGACGCGTGTCTGGATCACCGATAGTTCGTCGGATGAAGACCAGTTCAAGCCCTTCTTGGGCCAGGACGTAAGCCGCAAAGGGGCTCCGGGTCGGAACTCATGAGCAACGATCCACTTTTTACCGCGCGACTCAGTGATATAGAACCACTGCTGCTGCCACTCCTTGACGGAATCATTGAAAGTACCTGTCGTCCATGTGACCTTGGGCATCCTGCTCACCATGGCACCTTCGCACTCGGCGTGCTCGCCGTTCACCACCTTGGGCTTCACATTGAAGATCTTCAGCCATAAGCCGAAGTGTGGCGCAATGCGGAGAAAGGCCTCGCACACGACGATAAGCGTCGAGATGTTGAGGAAGGAATTGGGGGATAGATTGTGGAAATCGATCCCGTAATAATACATGACACTGCGAACAAATGGGTGAAGGGGAAACCCGAGCCCGCGGACAAAATGAGGGAGGAACACGACCCTCTCATGGGACTTCGGAGTAGGGACAATCTGTCCCACCGCCGGAAGGCGGTGGCCGATTTTCTGGGCCAGGTACCCTGAAGGAAATATACCCTAGAGGCAATAATAGAGTTATTATTTATTTTCTTACATCATGATAAATGTTTATTATTCATGCTAGAATTGTATTAACCGGAAACATAATACATGTGTGAATACATAGACAAACATAGTGTCACTAGTATGCCTCTACTTGACTAGCTCGTTTATCAAAGATGGTTATGTTTCCTAGCCATGGACAAAAGAGTTGTAATTTGATTAACGGGATCACATCATTAGGAGAATGATGTGATTGACTTGACACATTCCGTTAGCTTAGCACTTGATCATTTAGTATGTTGCTATTGCTTTCTTCATGACTTATACATGTTCCTATGACTATGAGATTATGCAACTCCCGTTTACCGGAGGAACACTTTGTGTGCTACCAAACGTCACAACGTAACTGGGTGATTATAAAGGAGCTCTACAGTTGTCTCCGAAGGTACATGTTGGGTTGGCGTATTTCGAGATTAGGATTTGTCACTCCGATTATTGGAGAGGTAACTGGGTGATTGAACTAGGTATTGAGATACCGATGATCAAATCTCGGGCAAGTAACATACCGATGACAAAGAGAACAACCTATGTTGTTATGCGGTTTGACCGATAAAGATCTTCGTAGAATATGTGGGAGCCAATATGAGCATCCAGGTTCCGCTATTGGTTATTGACCAGAGATGTGTCTCGGTCATGTCTACATTGTTCTCAAACCCGTAGGGTCCGCACGCTTAAGGTTTCGATGACAGTTATATTATGAGTTTATGAGTTTTGATGTACCGAAGGAGTTCGGAGTCTCGGATGAGATCGGGGACATGACGAGGAGTCTCGAAATGGTCGAGACGTAAAGATCAATATACTGGACGACTATATTCGGACTTCGGAAAGGTTCCGAGTGATTTGGGTATTTTTCTGAGTACTGGAGAGTTACGGGAATTCGCCGGGGAGTATATGGGCCTTATTGGGCCATACGAGAATAGAGGAGAGAGGCCAAAAGGAAGGAGCCATGCGCCCCCCTCTGGTCCGAATTGGACAAGGGGCGCAGCCCCCTTTTCCTTTTTCCTCTCCCCCTCTTTCCCCTTCTCCTACTCCAACAAGGAAGGAGGGAGTCCTACTCTCGGTGGGAGTAGGACTCCCCTTGGCCCGCCCCCTCCTAGGCCGGCCGCCCCTCCCCCTTGCTCCTTTATATACGGGGGTGGGGGGGGCACCTCTAGACACAACAACAATTGATCCCTTGGATCTCTTAGCCGTGTGCGGTGCCCCCCTCCACCATAGTCCTTCTCGATAATGTTATAGCGGTGCTTAGGCGAAGCCCTGCGACGGTAGAACATCAACATCGTCACCACGCTGTCGTGCTGATGGAACTCTCCCTCGACACTCGGCTGGATCGGAGTTCGAGGGACGTCATCGAGCTGAACGTGTGCTAGAACTCGGAGGTGTCGTAGTTTCGGTGCTTGATCGGTCGGGCCGTGAAGACGTACGACTACATCAACCGCGTTGTTCTAACGCTTCCGCTTTCGGTCTACGAGGGTACGTGGACACACTCTCCCCGCTCGTTGCTATGCATCACCATGATCTTGCGTGTGCGTAGGATTTTTTTGTTTGAAATTACTATGTTCCCCAACAGTGGCATCCGAGCCTTGGTTTTATGCGTAGATGTTATATGCACGATTAGAACACAAGTGAGTTGTGGGCGATACAAGTCATACTGCTTACCAGCATGTCATACTTTGGTTCGGCAGTATTGTTGGATGAAGCGGCCCGGACCGACATTACGCGTATGCTTACGCGAGACTGGTTCTACCGACGTGCTTTGCACACAGGTGGCTGGCGGGTGTCAGTTTCTCCAACTTTAGTTGAACCGAGTGTGGCTACGCCCGGTCCTTGTGAAGGTTAAAACAGCACCAACTTGACAAACTATCGTTGTGGTTTTAATGCGTGGGTAAGAACGGTTCTTGCTAAGCCCGTAGTAGCCACGTAAAACTTGCAACAACAAAGTAGAGGACGTCTAACTTGTTTTTGCAGGGCATGTTGTGATGTGATATGGTCAAGACGTGATGCTATATTTTATTGTATGAGATGATCATGTTTTGTAACCGAAGTTATCGGCAACTAGCAGGAGCCATATGGTTGTCCCTTTATTGTATGAAATGCAAACGCCCTATAATTGCTTTACTTTATCACTAAGCGGTAGCGATAGTCGTAGAAGCAATAGATGGCGTACTGACAACGATGCTACGATGGAGATCAAGGTGTCGCGCCGGTGAAGATGGTGATCACGAAGGTGCTTCGGAGATGGAGATCACAAGCACAAGATGATGATGGCCATATCATATCACTTATATTGATTGCATGTGATGTTTATCTTTTATGCGTCTTATCTTGCTTTGATTGACGGTAGCATTTTAAGATGATCTCTCACTAATTATCAAGAAGTGTTCTCCCTGAGTATGCACCATTGCGAAAGTTCTTCGTGCTGAGACACCACGTGATGATCGGGTGTGATAGGCTCTACGTTCAAATACAACGGGTGCAAAACAGTTGCACACGCGGAATACTCAGGTTAAACTTGACGAGCCTAGCATATACAGATATGGCCTCAGAATACGGAGACCGAAAGGTCGAACGTGAATCATATAGTAGATATGATCAACATAGTGATGTTCACCATTGAAAACTACTCCATCTCACGTGATGGTCGGACATGGTTTAGTTGATTTGGATCACGTGATCACTTAGATGATTCGAGGGATGTCTATCTAAGTGGGAGTTCTTAAGTAATATGATTAATTGAACTTTAATTTATCATGAACTTAGTCCTGGTAGTATTTTGCAAATTATGTTGTAGATCAATAGCTCGCGTTGTTGCTTCCCTATGTTTTTATATGTGTTCCTAGAGAAAACTAAGTTGAAAAATGTTAGTAGCAATGATGCGGACATGGTCTGTGATCTGAGGTTTATCCTCATTGCTGCACGGAAGAATTATGTCCTTGATGCACCGCTAGGTGACAGACCTATTGCAGGAGCAGATGCAGACGTTATGAACGTTTGGCTAGCTCAATATGATGACTACTTGATAGTTTTGTGCACCATGCTTTATGGCTTAGAAACAGGACTACAAAAACATTTTTGAAACGTCATGGAACATATGAGATGTTCCATGAGATGAAATTGATATTTCAGACTCATGCCCGTGTCAAGAGGTATGAGACCTCTGACAAATACTTTGCCTAAAAGATGGAGGAGAATTGCTCAACTAGTGAGCAAATACTTAGATTGTCTGAGTACTACAATCGCTTGAATCAAGTGGGAGTTAATCTTCCAGATAAGATAGTGATTGGCAGAGTTCTCTAGTCACCATCACCAAGTTACTGGAACTTCGTGATGAACTATAATGCAAGGGATGACGAAAAGGATTCCCGAGCTCTTCGTGATGCTGAAATCGACGAAGGTAGAAATCAAGAAAAGAGCATCAAGTGTTGATGATTGACAAGACCACTAGTTTCAAGAAAAGGGTAAAGGAAAAGAAAGGGAACTTCAAGTAGAATGGCAAGCAAGTTGTCACTCCCGCGAAGAAGCCCAAAGCTGGACCAAAGCCTGAAACTGAGTGATTATACTGCAAAGGAAATGGTCACTAGAAGCAGAAATGCCCAGAATATTTGGTGGATAAGAAGGATGGCAAAGTGAACAAGGGTATATTTGATATACATGTTATTGATGTGTACTTTACTAGTGTTTATAGTAGCCCCTGAGTATTTGATACTTGTTCGGTTGCTAAATATTAGTAACTCGACACAGGATTTACAGAATAAACAGAGACTAGTTGAGGGTGTAGTGACGATGTGTGTTGGAAGTGGTTCTAATATTGATATGATCATCATCGCACACTCCCTATACTTTCGGGATTAGTGTTAAACCTAAATAAATGTTATTTGGCGTTTGCGTTGAGCATGAATATGATTTGATCATGTTTATTGCAATATGGTTATTCATTTAAAGTCAGCGAATAATTGTTATTCTGTTTACATGAATAAAGCCTTCGATGGTCATACACCCAATGAAAACAGTTTGTTGGATCTCGATCGTAGTGATACACATAATCATAATATTGATGCCAAAAGATGCAAAGTTGATAATAATAGTGCAACTTATTTGTGGCACTGCCGTTTGGGTCATATCGGTGTAAAGCGCATGAAGAAACTCCATAAAGATGGATTTTTGGAATCACTTGGTTATGAATCATTTGATGCTTGCGAACCGTGCCTTTGGGCAAGATGACTAAAACTCCGTTCTCCGGAACAATGGAACGAGCTACTGACTTATTGGAAATAATACATACCGATGTATGTGATCCGATGAGTGTTGATGCTCGTGGCGAGTATCGTTATTTTCTGGCCTTCACAAGATGATTTGAGCAGATATGAGTATATCTACTTAATGAAGCACAAGTCTGAAACATTTGAAAAGTTGAAAGAATTTCAGAGTGAAGTGGAGAATCATCATAACAAGAAAATAAAGTTTCTGCGATTTGATCGCGGAGACAAATATTTGAGTTACGAGTTTGGTCTTCAATTAAAACAATGTGGAATAGTCTCACAGTTCACAGCACCTAGAACACTATAGCGTTATGGTGTGTCCGAACGTCGTAACCGCACTTTATTGGATATTGTGCGATCAATGATGTCTCTTACCGATTTACCAATATCATTTTGGGGTTATGCATTAGAGATAGCTTATTCACGTTTAAATAGGGCACCATCAAAATCCGTTGAGACGACGCCTTATGAACTGTGGTTTGGCAAGAAACCAAATTGTCGTTTCTTAAAGTTTGGGGCTGTGATCCTTATGTGAAAAAGTTTCAACCTCATAAGCTCGAACCCAAATCGGAGAAGTGCGTCTTCATAGAATACCCAAAGAAAACTGTTGGGTACACCTTCTATCACAGATCCGAAAGCAAGATTCGTTGCTAAGATGGATCTTTCTAGAGAAGGAGTTTCTCTCGAAAGAAGTGAGTGGGAGGAAAGTAGAACTTGATAAGGTAATTGTACCTTCTCCCAAATTGGAAAGTAGTTCATCACGGAAATCAGTTCGAGTGATGCCTACACCGATTAGTGAGGAAGTTAATGATGATGATCATGAAACTTCGAATCAAGTTACTACAGAAACTCGTAGGTCTTCCAGAGTATGGTCCGCACCAGAGTGGTACGGTAATCCTGTTCTGAAAGTCATGTTACTAGACCATGGTAAACCTATGAACTATGAGGAAGCGATGATGAGCCCAGATTCCGCGAAATGGCTCAAGGCCGTGAAATCTGAGATGGGATCCATGTATGAGAACAAAGTGTGGACTTTGATTGTCTTGCCCGATGATCGGCAAGCCATAGAAAATAAATGGATCTTCAAGAGGAAGATGGACACTGATAGTAGTGTTACTATCTACAAAGCTCGACTTGTTGCGAAAGGTTTTCGAAAAGTTCAAAGTGTTGAATATGATGAGATTTTCTCACTCGTAACGATGCTTAAGTCTGTCCGAATCATGTTAGCAATTGCCACATTTTATGAAATCTGGCAAATGGATATCAAAACTGTGTTCCTGAATGGATTTCTGGAAGAAGAGATGTATATGATGCAACCAGAAGGTTTTGTCGATCTGAAAGGTGCTAACAAAATGTGCAAGCTCCAGTGATCCATCAATGGACTGGTGCAAGCATCTCGGAGTTGGAATATACGCTTTGATGAGTTGATCAAAGCATATGGTTTTATACAGACTTTTGGAAAGGCATGTATTTACAAGAAAGTGAGTGGGAGCACTACAGCCTTTCTGATAAGTATATGTGGATGACATATTGTTGATCGAAAATAATGTAGAATTTTCTGGAAAGGATAAAGGAGTGTTTGAAAGGAGTTTTTCAAAGAAAGACCTCGGTGAAGCTTCTTACACATTGAGCATCAAGATCTATATAGATAGATCAAGACGCTTGATAAGATTTTTCAATGAGTACATACCTTGATAAGATTTTGAAGTAGTTCAAAATGGAACAATCAAAGAAGGAGTTCTTGCCTGTGTTGCAAGGTGTGAAGTTGAGTAGGACTCAAAACCCGACCATGGCAGAAAATAGAAAGAGAATGAAAAGTTATTCCCTATGCCTCAGTCATAGGTTCTATAAAGTATGCTATGCTGTGTACCAGACCTATTGTATACCTTGCTCTGAGTTTGGCAAAGGAATAAAATTTTGATCTAATAGTAGATCACTGGACAGCTGTCAAAAATATCCTTAGTGAGGACTAAGGAGATGTTTCTCGATTATGGAGGTGATAAAAGAGTTCATCGTAAAGAGTTACATCGATGCAAGCTTTTACACCGATCCAGATGACTCTAAGTCTCAATCTGGATACATATTGAAAGTGGGAGCAATTAGCTAGAGTAGCTCCATGCAGAGCATTGTAGACATAGAATATTTGCAAAATACATACGGCTCTGAATGTCACAGACCCGTTGACTAAACTTCTCTCACGAGCAAAACATGATCATACCTTAGTACTCTTTGGGTGTTAATCACATAGTAATGTGAACTAGATTACTGACTCTAGTAAACCCTTTGGGTGTTGATCACATGACGGTGTGAACTATGGGTATTAATCACATACAGATGTGAATATGGGTGTTGAATCACATGCTGATGTGAACTAGATTATTGACTCTAGTGCAAGTGGGAGACTGAAGGAAATATGCCCTAGAGGCAATAATAAAGTTATTATTTATTTCCTTACATTATGATAAATGTTTATTATTCATGCTAGAATTGTATTAACCGGAAACATAATACATGTGTGAATACATAGACAAACATAGTGTCACTAGTATGCCTCTACTTGACTAGCTCGTTTATCAAAGATGGTTATGTTTCCTAGCCATGGAGAAAAGAGTTGTAATTTGATTAACGGGATCACATCATTAGGAGAATGATGTGATTGACTTGACCCATTCCGTTAGCTTAGCACTTGATCGTTTAGTATGTTGCTATTGCTTTCTTCATGACTTATACATGTTCCTATGACTATGAGATTATGCAACTCCTGTTTACCGGAGGAACACTTTGTGTGCTACCAAACATCACAACATAACTGGGTGATTATAAAGGAGCTCTACAGGTGTCTCCGAAGGTACATGTTGGGTTGGCATATTTCAAGATTAGGATTTGTCACTTCGATTATCGGAGAGGTATCTCTGGGCCCACTCGGTAATGCACATCACAATAAGCCTTGCAAGCATTGCAACTAATTAGTTAGTTGCGGGATGATGTATTACAGAACGAGTAAAGAGACTTGCCGGTAACGAGATTGAACTAGGTATTGAGATACCGACGATCGAATCTCGGGCAAGTAACATACCGATGACAAAGGGAACAACGTATGTTGTTGTGCAGTTTGACCAATAAAGATCTTCGTAGAATATGTGGGAGCCAATATGAGCATCCAGGTTCCGCTATTGGTTATTGACCAGAGATGTGTCTCGGTCATGTCTACATTGTTCTCGAACCCGTAGGGTCCGCACGCTTAAGGTTTCGATGATAGTTATATTATAAGTTTATGAGTTTTGATGTGCCGAAGGAGTTCAGAGTCCCGGATGAGATCGGGGACATGACGAGGAGTCTCGAAATGGTCGAGACGTAAAGATCGATATATTGTACGACTATATTCGGACTTCGTAAAGGTTCCGAGTGATTCAGGTATTTTTCGGAGTACCGGAGAAGTTACGGGAATTCGCCGGGGAGTATATGGGCCTTATAGTTATTGGGCCATACGAGAATAGAGGAGAGAGGCCAAAAGGAAGGAGGCCTGCGCCCCCCCTCTGGTCCGAATTGGACAAGGGGCGCAGCCCCCTTTTCCTTTTTCCTCTCCCCCTCTTTCCCCTTCTCCTACTCCAACAAGGAAGGAGGGAGTCCTACTCTCGGTGGGAGTAGGACTCCCCTTGGCGCGCCCCTCCTAGGCCGGTCGCCCCTCCCCCTTGCTCCTTTATATACGGGGGTAGGGGGGCACCTCTAGACACAACAACAATTGATCCTTGGATCTCTTAGCCGTGTGCGGTGCCCCCCTCCACCATAGTCCTCCTCGATAATATTGTAGCGGTGCTTAGGCGAAGCCTTGCGACGGTAGAACATCAAAATCGTCACCACGCCGTCGTGCTGACAGAACTCTCCCTCGACACTCGGCTGGATCGGAGTTCGAGGGACATCATCGAGCTAAACGTGTGCTAGAACTCGGAGGTGCCGTAGTTTCGGTGCTTGATCGGTCAGGCCGTGAAGACGTACGACTACATCAACCGCGTTGTTCTAACGCTTCCGCTTTCGGTCTACGAGGGTACGTGGACACACTCTCCCTGCTCGTTGCTATGCATCACCATGATGTTGCGTGTGCGTAGATTTTTTTTGAAATTACTACGTTCCCCAACATACCCGGCCTCCCGAAACTTTTTGATATCCTTCTCCTGGACGGTAGAGGCCATCCACTTGCCTCCTGCCCCGGATCCGGACATTTTCGGAAGAACCTTTGTTGGTGGAGAAGATGAACGCTCGGGTGTTAGGGCTCAAGCGAAAGAGAATGGATGAGCAGAAGGAGAAGGCATGGATGAAAAGGAAGAGGACTTTCCTCTTTATAGAGGCAATGAAACTTTGCGCCTCCTCGCTTGCCTAATGAAACCTGCTCGTTCTCCACTCATCGCGTTTGGTGGTGCGGTTGGGTTACCCACACCCGTATTGATGAGAATCCCGCGATAAGGGGGGCACGACCTCTGCTTCGACAAGACGTGCCAAGGAAACCGCATCACAATATGCGCAGTTGCTGGTTAGACGAAAATGGTTTGAATAAAAACCGGACCATGGCGTGATATCACTCTACGGAAATTGTCAGTAGATGTGATTTGTTAAAAACTATGCTCTCTACGGTGAAATGTGGGAATTGCCTTTTCATAGCCGGGCACGATCCTTGTGTTCGAAATCTTCGACGGAGTATTCGGAGATGGAACCCGCCTTGCAATGCCGAAGACAATCTGCGCGTCGGACTCATTGTCATTGAAGCCTGGTTCAGGGGTTACTGAGGGAGTCCTGGATAAGGGGGTATCCGGACAGCCGGACTATATACTTTGGCTGGACTGTTGGACTATGAAGATGCAAGACTGAAGACTTCGTCCCGTGTCCGGATGGGACTCTCCTTTGCGTGGAAGGCAAGCTTGGCGATTCGGATGATAGATCTCCTTCTCTGTAACCGACTCTGTGTAACCCTAGCCCCCTCCGGTGTCTATATAAACCGGAGGGTTTAGTCCGTAGAAGAAGAACAATCATACCATAGGCTAGCTTCTAGGGTTTAGCCTCTACGATCTCGTGGTAGATCAACTCTTGTAATACTCATATCATCAAGATCAATCAAGCAGGAAGTAGGGTATTACCTCCATCGAGAGGGCCCAAACCTGGGTAAACATCGTGTCCCCAGTCTCCTGTTACCATTAGCCTTAGACACACAGTTCGAGACCCCCTACCTCGAGATCCGCTGTTTTTGACACCGACAGCCGCCCCTAGGGCGCGCCGGGCAGGCTTGTCGCTCCCTCGTGGGCCCCCATGACGTGAGACCGACACCAAAAATTCCTATAAATATCCAAACCCCCAGAAAGAACCCTAGATGAGAAGTTCCGCCGCCGCAAGCCTCTGTATCCACGAAAACTCAAACGGGACCCTCTTCTGGCACCCTGCCGGAGGGGGAAAATCATCACCAAAGGACGTCTTCATCATCCCGGTGGCCACCATGACAAGGAGGGAGTAGTTCACCCTCGGGATTGAGGGTATGTACCAGTAGCTATGTGTTTGATCTCTCTCTCTCTCATGTTCTTGATTTGGCACGATCTTGATGTACCGCTAGCTTTGTTAATATAGTTGGATCATATGGTGTTTCTCCCTCTCTATCTTGTTGTAATGGATTGAGTTTTACCTTTGAGGTTTCACTATTATCGGATTGAATACTTTTATGGATTTGAGAACACTTGATGTATGTCTTGCTTATGGATACCCGTGGTGACAATAGGGTGTTCTATTATTCACTTGATATATGTTTTGGCACTCAACTCGCGGATTCACAAGGTGACATTGGGGTGATCTATGCATATGGGTTGATGCACGTTTTCGTCCTATTTTCTCTGATAGAAATGTTGGAGCACTCTTTGGAGTTCTTTGTGTTGGATTGGATATTATGAATCTGAAGTTGTTTGATGCGTATCATATAATTGGCGCACGGATACTTGTGGTGACATTGGAGTATCTATGTGACATTAGAATTGGTTGATGCACCCCTAAAAAAAGATTTTGTTGATGCATATCATATGGTGTTATTTTAGTACGAACTCTAGGGCTGTTCGTGACACTTATAGGAATAACTCCATAGATTGATCGGAAAGGATAATTTTGAGGTGGTTTTGTACCCTACAAACAATTTCATCTTTTGTTCTCCGCTAGATAAGAACTTTGGAGTGATTCTTTGTCGCACGTTGAGGGATTTTATATGATTGAATTATGTTAGCACTGTTGAGAGATTGCACTAGTGAAAGTATGAACCCTAGGCCTTGTCTCTAAGCATTGCAATACCGTTTGTGCTCCGTTTTATCACTTGCTACCTTGTTGTTTTACTTATTTCAGATTACAAAAACATATATCTATTATCCATACTACAATTGTATCACCATCTATTCGTCGAACTACTACACCTATACAATTTGCCATTGTATTGGGTGTGTTGGGGACACAAGAGATTTCTTGTATTTGGTTGCAGGTTTGTTTGAGAGAGACCATTTTCATCCTATGCCTCCCATGGAATGATAGACGTTAGGTCATCCACTTGAGGGAAATTTGCTACTGTCCTACAAAACTCTATGCTTGGAGGCCCAACAGAGTCTACAAGAAGTAAAGTTGTGTAGTAGACATCACTGCCGGATAATACATATGAAGGGCGGTCCGAGTGCGTCCGCAGGCATGCCCAGACGCGTCTGCGGACGTATAGGGGGTGCGTTTGCCAAGTCCAGTTGTAAATGATCTTATGCTTTGTTATTTGCAAGATAACCACGGTGACACAGTTCGCGTCTACCGGTCACGGCAGCCACGCACTGTGCAGCTTGTGTTGCCGAGCGCTAACGGCTTGACAGCCAAACAAGTGTGCAGGCTTGTCTCCGGGCAAAATCCGTCCATGTGAATACACAGAACAAACAGGAAAGGAGAAAGGCCCCTAGCGCAACCCCCGCGTCACTCCCAGGAGGGGCGACTCGGGCGGAATCCTAGCGCAGCCACCACCTCTTCCCGCTCCGATCTTGCTTCCCCCGCCGCCATCGAAGGAAAGCCTTCAGTCAAAGGTTGCGAGCTGACGGCGGCGACGGGTCCTCATCCTCCTCGTGTGACTGATGGCGTCAGGGGCCCCATCCTTTCTCGCATTGCGGGGTTTTCGGCTGTGGCTTCATGGTGGCCCTGGACGAGGTGGTTCGTTAGGTGGAGATGGGCGCCGACACGGTGACCCCGGATTTCTTCGGTGACTTCGACAGCCGCTGTGGCCGCGAGGGCGGCACGACGGTTGGTTCGGGGGGCTCGGTGCGACTCAGCTACACATCTCCGCGTGGTGCGGGTTGTGGCGACGATGGCCGCTGAGATATCCGGCCTGCTGTAGGGAACCAGCGGTGGCGCGGTCCTTGGGTCCTTTTTGCTCTAAGATGGTGTTTTGCCGGTTGCTGACCCTCATTGATCTGTCCGTTGACGAGTTTTGGAAGGCTCGGTCGGAGATCTTCATTGGGCGCGTGTAGATTTCTGGAGCGGATGGGATTCAGTTGTGTGCGCCCATATTTCATCCCGAGTGGTTTCAGGAGGGTGTGACGCGAAACTTCGGTATCTATTGACATTATGGGGCACGTCGGTATTTCAATTTCCATTGTAAAGACACTGTCGGAGAACATCATGGTGTCTAAGAACTGAGGCCTTGTAATGGCAGATCGAGTCTTCGTGGCGATGAGGATTTTGCTTGGTGATTCGTGACTCGTTGCAGCGGTACGGCAAGTGGGGGCGACATCACAGGCGGAGTACATAGTCTTAGCTTTCAGGGTGAAAACCCAAGGCCTGGACTTAATTGGTTGTGCCTGGTAGTGACCTTGTTGAAGGCATTGTTTTGAGAGCGCGGATCTTTTCCACAGTGAAAACGTAAAGATTTAGGATCGGGCGAGGGATGGTGCTTGTGCACTGTTTCATTCTTGGAGGCGGCGCTTTTGAAGAATTTGCACTTCAGGTGTTGTCTAGGTAGTTGTTCGTGCTGCAACTACAAGAAATTGATCACTCTAGTGAGATCTTTTTTTCTTTTTTCTTCTTCCTTTTGTCTTTTGGCTGTGTGCACCTATAATGTCTTTATGATATTGTGTTGTTGCAGAGATGGGATGTAATTGAAATCTCGACGATATTAACATACTCCCCTTGTCGAAAATCTCTATTCTCTATGGAACGGAGCAATGTAGATCCTGACTAATCAGCAGCAGCAGAGCCCAAGCAAATGAGAAAGTGACGCGAACAGCTGCTAATCAAGAAGCAATTGAAGGGAAAAAGAAAAGTCTTAATTGCCTCTGTCAAGCCGTAATCAGGATCGTGCGCAACGATCACGACACGCCCCTCCATCATTGCTCACAGATCGTGCCGGCGGTTTCAAACTTTCAAGGGGGCCCATGCTTTGCTTGCCACACGGTGATATGATGACCACACCACGGTGAGACAGGTTTAAAATGCAGGAAAATGTGCCACACGGTGATGCCATGACCCCATGGATTTTACAGGGAATTTGCTATGGCAATTAGCCAGTGCGAGACAATGATATATCGGGTGGGTTATACTCCATGATTCGGTTGGGTTCAAAGTGACCACCGAAGATGACCTACTTGATTCCCTCCATCATGTGGCATAGATTGTGGTTTGGTGGCAACCAACAAGAAGTACAGAAACGTCTTCTCCGATCTTGAGAAGAGGAGCGATAAAGCAAAAAAATCACAAGGACAACGCGTGTCAGTGAGTCAACAAACACGTAATGGCCGAGAGATTCGACATCGCCGCATCATTCTTAATCCCATTCCGATCAGCTGAAGTCGTCTGCACTATCAGACACCGAACTCCCGGCCACAAAATAAACAGGAAACAGGATAATAACCATGAAACACCACTCCAAAAATGAATAGGCTAATCGGAGGTTCCTTTCCGGTAAAGATAATCATTTTATTTCAGCAGACCATGGCATCTCCGTGATGATGGATCAAATGTCAACAGGTTGGGCTAATTAGGCCGGCGTCAGCGTAAGTGCGCAGTAATGGCCGTGTCGCCGAAAGGAAAACAAGTACACACGCGTGACCCATCGATGGATTGAACGTCTCGCCTATATATATTCACGGCTAGCTTGGCGCCACCTGCTGTCTACTCGGCCCAGCGCGCGAACCACCACCATGTGCCCTTGTCCCGTCTGAGCGAGAATCGTTGTCGCAAGCTCACGGGCGCCCGCACCACCAATCCACCACAGCACCGGCTGTACGGCGGCTTTTAGATTCAGTTGGCATCCGGGGCACTGCAGAGCACAGGGAAGAAGAAGAAGAAGTAGGACCAGAGCTGGGGGAGATGGTGGCACAGAATCAGAGGACGCCGGGAGACCAGGTAGAGGAGGGGCGCCGCTCAGGGCCCGTCGATCGATCGAGTGTAGGGTGTGTGTGTGTGTGGTGTGTTCTTGGTGATTGATTTGGTGTGTTGTGGGCTGGTGATGCAGGTGTTCTGGCCCAAGGTGGTGCTCAAGAAATGGCTCAACCTCAGGAGCAAGGACGCCAAGTTCAACGCGGACGAGGACGACGGCGACGACGACGGGGAGCAAGGTGGGTGGGTGCTAGCAAGATCGAGTTCCCGGTTCGAGTTGCGCTCGCCGGGGATCGCAGCCTCCTTCATCCCCTTCTCACCATTTTTGCTTCCTGTCCATCTCGTGCAGAGGAGAACTGCGGCTGCGACGGCGCCGGGGCGGAGCGGGAGGCCGTCGGCGTGAACATCGCCGGTGAGCTCTTTCACATCTCAGTTTCACCTCATTTTTATGTTTGGAAAATTGGTTGCGTGCTTCCGCGGATCCATGAGCTGTTCTTATCCGATCCTGAAGACGGGGAAAAGTGCAGCTTTGGACCGTTTAGCCCTTTTGGGGAAACATTGCTGATACCAGATTCCCACCGTCAAAAGTAGATCAGTGCCAGTACTTGATTTTGGTTGAGGACTTGTTGTCGATTTTGCGCATTTTCACAATCATCAGCGTTGCTTCTGACCATCGAACACCTGTTACTACTCCCTCCGTTCCAAATTACTAGTCGTGGTTTCAGTTCAAATTTAAACTAAAACCACGACGAGTAATTTGGAACCGAGGGAGTACGTGTTACCACTGCCAAATTTGCATTCTGAACTACTGGTACTAATCGGAAGCAAAATTCAGAGTAATTCCTCATGAACCGCCCTGTTGTTCTTGAACGATCTGCAGAAGAGAGCCTGGATGCCGCGCCGTACAAGCTGCGGCGGCGGAACTCGGAGACGATGCGCGCGCAGTACATCAACACCAAGGAGCTCAGGTACAGCCCAAGTGTTCGGCACGATCGCGGCGCATTCCCGTTTTCTCGCGGTTCTTGGCGTGGTGCTGATTGATGGATTCGTGCTGCAGGATCTGCATTGGCACGTACAACGCCGCCGGCATAGAGCCGCCGGAAGGCCTCGACATCGCCGAGTGGCTCGGCACCACCGGCGGCGAGCAGGCCGACATGTACGTGCTCGGCTTCCAGGAAGTGGTGCCGCTCAACACCGGCAACGTGTTCGGCGCGGAGGACGTCCGGCCGGCGCTGGCGTGGGAGGCGCTCATCCGCGACACGCTCACGCGGACGCAGCCGTCCTGCTCGAGGCCCAAGTACCGGTACCGCAGCCACCCGGCCACTCCGACCCGCGACGACTCCGACGAGCTGTTCCCCGGCGGCACCGACACTGAAACCGACGACGACGCGCCCTTCAGCTTCCCGGTGTACCCCGAGGAGTACGTGGCCGCCACCCCCAGGATGCTCGGGGCCATGGAGGACGAGCAGCCAAGGGCGCAGCAGAGGGCGCTCCTGAAGACGATGAGCAAGACGGACAGGATCGGGCTCGCCTGGCCGGAGCAGCCGTTGGACCTGATGGCCACCGCGTCCTTGTCATCGGCGTCGTTCAAGTCGCCGAGATCGTTCGGCGCGCACAGGTCGTTCATGAAGTCCAGGGTCGCCGCCGCCGACTGCCCGGCCATGGTCCCCGACCTGGACCTGGATCTCGACGGCAAGGCCGCGCGTGGAGGCAAGAAGAAGGGCGGCGGCAGGTCGCCGTTCGTGAGGATCGTGAGCAAGCAGATGGTGGGCGTGTTCCTGACCATCTGGGTGCGGCGCGGCCTGAGGAGGTGCGTCCAGAACATCAAGGTGTCCACCGTGGGCGTGGGCGCCATGGGCTACATCGGCAACAAGGGGTCGGTGTCGGCGAGCATGTCCATCTACCAGACCATGTTCTGCTTCGTGTGCACCCACCTGTCCGCCGGCGAGCGGCCCGGCAACCTCCTCAAGCGGAACGCCGACGTGCAGGAGATCCACCGGCGGACGCGCTTCGCCGGGCCCGGCGGCCTCGAGCTGCCCAGAGACATCTACGACCACGAGTCAGTGATCAACTGATCATGCACGCAACACATCTTACTACTACGAAATTGCATCCACCAATGCATCACCCCGGTGATTTGACAGAGATGTTCTTCCGCAGGAGGATTTTCTGGCTGGGTGATCTCAACTACCGGATCGACGTGCCGTACGACAGAGTGCACGGCCTGGTGTCCGCCATGGACTGGCCTCAGCTAGCCGAGAAAGATCAGGTACGCAGTGTCGCTCTTCATCATCGCCGCCATGGAACTCTGAACCATGTTGCTGATGCTCCGTTTGTTGTGATGATCAGCTGAAGCGGGAGCTGAGGAAGGGGCGGGCGTTCGAGGGGTGGAGCGAGGGGGTGCTCGAGTTCGCGCCCACGTACAAGTACGAGGTCGGGACGGGGAAGTACATCGGCGACGACCAGAAGGGCGGGAGGAGGACGCCGGCGTGGTGCGACCGGGTGCTGTCGTTCGGGAAGGGGGTGAGGCTGCTGGGTTACGGCAGGTCGGAGCTGGCGCTGTCGGACCACAAGCCGGTGACGGCGACGTACGCGGCGGAGGTGGAGGTGTTTTGCGGGAGGAAGCTGCAGAGGGCGCTCACGCTCACGGACGCCGAGGTGGAGAGCGGCGACGTGGTCGTGCCGGACCTCGAGTTTTGAGCTGGTCGGCGGTGCCGAACACGACATGGACATGCAGCTAGTTTTCAGCTGCGTCGACAAATCTTGGACGGGATGGTGTCGTGTGGGTGATGCTCCGCTCTGACGAAACATGTGTGACGGTGTCACTGGCATCAGTCGGTCTGGTGGTCTTAATCATCGGCAGATCAATGAATCTATAGGATTTTTTTCCCGTCACCTTTGAGTTAGTTACCTTTCTCCCCTGTCAGGCTGTCAGTATGGTGAGATAGTGTGCTGTTTGAATCACACCCAGTGGCACAGAAGCATAAAAAACAGAAAGAATGAGGCAAAAATATGCACCAGCCGGAAATCGAACCCGGGTCTGTACCGTGGCAGGGTACTATTCTACCACTAGACCACTGGTGCTTATGATGCTAATCAAAAGGAAAAAAGGGATTACTTGGTTTGTGTTCTAAACAGAGAACAAAACAGTTTTTTTTTTGGCGAAACACAAGCTTTACTGCTTAAACAGGAGAATTATATAGAGCTTGAATACAACCTAGAAGAAAAGAGGGTACATAGTTAACCCATAAACATCTTCTACGATCCTCGCTAGCCTGTCTGGCGCATCTATGCTGTCCCGGTTTGCATGCGCGAGTTCGAAGGAATCAAAACTGGAGCTCACCTCTTGGACCTCATAAACAAATGGAAGCAATATCCGCCCTCTTGAAATTTGCAACATCGATCATCCGGACAACCTCCTGCGCATCACTCTCGATGATAACCTTGCGGAAGCCAAGATCCATTGCTAAACGGATACAATCCCGGGTTGCCAAGGCTTCCATGAACCTTGCATTTTGCGTGTACCGGTACCATATAGCCTGAGCTCAGATTAACTCACCATTGTGGTTTCGAATCACCATTCCCGTGTCTCCATGAGCCAAGTTTCCTGAATAGCTGGCATCAACATTCACCTTGATAAAGGTTTTCACTGGCGGTAACCAGCTCGTATTCTCTCTCAGCATTCGGTGCTTCTTCACTCCTTCTAATGTAGCAAGATCATGAATAGTATCAGTTGCAAATGGAACGACATCGTTCCCCATGTCTCATATTGTTCCATTCTGTCCAGACGCGTCCAGGTCCAGCACCCAACTAAGATAATGGCAGCAAGTGATTCCGAAACTTCCTTGTTGTCAACAATATCAACAGCCCAAGAGTCTGGATGAAGAACTGGAATTCTGGCCGAAAGGAAACGCTTTAGTTCTGATAAAAAAAACCTTGGCTCATGTACAAGAGAATGAAACAGAATTAAGCTACGGGTAATAAAAGGAGGCCTTTGGTCTGCCCTACTTAAGGACTGCATGGGTCATGTCTTTTTTTATTTTTTTTAAGAAGATGGGTCCTAGTCGTTGCTCGTGAGTCCTCTCGCGAAAGCAACGGCGGCCTGCACAGACAAGACTCACGAGAGGACACGATGTGATGCAACCACGTGACACGACCGCCGTGTTGATCATGTCACAGTATAGTTGAACGCGCATGACAGGTCCGCTCTTTTTCTTGCAAAATAATATCGAGCAAAATAGATGCAAAAAAGAAGACGAAATGCATAACCTTCGTTACATTAATACTACTAGACGTTAACGCGCCCTTATCCGCGCCGTTATTCACTCGTTAGATTAACACTTTTATATCTTTTCCTAAAAAATAAACTCTTTTATACCCTCCGTCTCAAAATAAGTGCCTCAAGCTTAGTACATCTTTGTACTAAAGTTTACAAAATTGAGACATTTATTTTGGAACGGAGGGAGTAGATTACTCTCGCGAAAAAAAAATCTAATAGATTACTGCGATCGGTTGTTTTGTTTGGATTTTATCTGTGTTGGGTTTATGTTTTAGTTATATTACCAGGGTGTTTTTTCCGTTTGTATATTGCGTTCGGTTGCAGTTGGAGACAATATTTTGTTCCAACAGGACAGTGGAGTTATCTGGTGCGTGGTTGGGGTGTCTTTACACATGATGTCAGCCGATGATGATTCGTTTGGGCCTATTATGAGCTTCTGTTTAACGCTAAAATGTGAATTATTGTTGCAACGCTAACATGGGTCGGCCTACAAAGCTCTTTGTTCGCTTAGTTTGGCTCCTTGCTCCTCTCATTCATTTAGTTTTTTCCGCTCGGCCCACTGCTACGTCAGAAAAAAGGCTATCTTTTTTGATAAAGTTAGTTGAATTAAAAGATGTTCAAGGATTTTTAAGAAAAATTGCAAATTTGAAAAATTATGCAATTACGAAATAATCATGTATTTTAAATATATTCATGGATTTCACAAAATGTTGGCGAATTAAATAAGTTCTCATATTTAAAAAATATTCACAAACTTGAAAAATACCCACAAATTTAATAAAATTAATGAATCTAAAAAAAGTGATTTTTATGTTTTTTATGTTCACAAAAATTAATAAGAACTCATGAATTAAAATGTGAAAAAAGAAAAAAAAGAGAAAAAAACTAAACAACACACACCATTATAGGAGAGGCCCAATGACCCCACCGTCCCCGAAGCATCAGGACACTTCAAATCAAGGGAACTTAGGGGCTGTTTGGTTCTCGCGAGTGTCGGCCCTGCCGATCTTAGCGAGCCAAATATTTGGCGCAGGATCTGGCTGTCCAGATTTGTCAACAATTTTGGCGTCAAAGTAAACTGAAAGAGTTGGGGTGGGCTGGGTGCGCCAAAAAATTGATGCCAATTCAAACAGGACGTCAAGCCTGGTCGACGACCAAATTTTTGGATTGGCAGCTAAGGGTTGCGATCAAACAGCCCCTTGGCATCTCTATACATATGGCAGTCCACCCAACGATGCTCTGGAAGTAATCATACTCCTACTACTGTGGTGTCGACAACACTATGTGAGATCGGCTCAAGCTATGGGGAGAAGAAGCTGTCGATATCTTGCAAATGCTAACGTTTGCCATGACCAGTTGCTGCCAGGGATTTCCGTTTCTTGCCAAACTGAATCTAGGCATTTTATTGCAACATGTCTTGTGAATTTATCATGACCTTAGCCGCCTCCTCCTCCAAGAAAAAAGTTAGGGTTCGTGCCTCTCGCTAGCGCCGCTGCAGGTCCGCCTCGTCTTCAGTGGCCCTAGGGCCCTGGAGGCGCGGTGGATCCTGGTAAGGGCCGGTGGGAGGGCTATGTTTTTAGTCGTTTTTTTCAATCTTGTTAGGGTTTGCGTCCTGACCAGGAAGGCGAGACGGCGGCGGCTCCCTGAAGATGGAATAAAGGTCTCGCCGTCTAGCCCCCGTTTGTCAGGCCCTGTTCATGTTCTTCCCTGTTTCTATTGCCGTTCTGGTGGTGCGTCTAGCATCATTGGTGGGCGTGTGGAGGTGTGTCTCCGGCGGATTTATTTTTGGTGGATTTGCTCAGATCTCGTTGTTGTTCGTCTACGTTCGCGTATCTTTGATTTGGATTTTTTTCTGATCTACGTTATTCTTCGTCGGCGGCGGTTGATATTCTGGTGTGCTCCTATGGTGCCTTAGCACGACGACTTCTCGACTGTCTACTACAACAAGTTGTGTCCGACTCTGGTGATGGAGGGGCGATGATGGTGGCGCGCCTTCGGCTCGCTTCAGTGCTTGTAGTCGTCGCTGGGTGGTCTACAAAACTGGATGTAATTTTTATTTCTAGTGTCCATTGTACTGTCATGATTGAAGATGAATAGATCAAATTTTTTTTCAAAAAAAGAATTTATCGTGACCTTGCAAACCACAAATTGGTAGCAAGGGGGCATGCATCTGATCCTGGGTGTCCGTGGATTGTTACCATGCACTTGTCCAACGGCGCACGCGTGACATGATTGCCCGCCATTCGCCCCAGCGATCCGCCACTGGCCACCAGATGCTAGCTACCACCCCGTGACCGACTAACATGCATATGCTTCACCTCTAGCAGCTTTACTGAAAAGGAAGTGTCACACTCCAACTGTCAACGCCCCTGACACGAGTGCCCCATAAGGCAGCGACCACGGCCAGCCTCGCGCTGTCCCGCGCGCGGCCCGCACCAGGATGCCCAGCTGCAGGACCAGCGACCCGGAATGGAGCAAGTGAAGCCCCACCAGGTCAAGTACTAAAGGAGACGGTGGCACCAGCAATCGCCATCCAGAGGATCACGGCAACGGCGGCACGAGTCTCCCCTTTTTCCCCTTCCTCTACCTCATGAACCCTAGATCGTGATTCGTGTAATCCGCCTCTGTAATCGCTACCAAGACTACTGTTAATCGAGAGCCCTAGTAGTTCCTATCATCTGGTATCAGAGACCACTAAGATTCCCACCTCCACTCCATTCTGGCGCAACTAATCGAGACCAGGGGCCTCAAGCAAGCGCGTACACACTTGGCAGCCATGGATCTGGCGATCGAAGCCTTCCTCGACCGCCTCGACAACACCCTCAAGGCCCAGAACAAGGCCATCGCGGAGATCCAGGTCTCCACCGCCAAGATCGACAATCTGGTTCACCGGCGTCCCGATCTGGAGAAGCGAGTGGCCGATCTCGGCGATGCGGTGGTGGCGCTCCACATGGTGCAACCACCAGCAGTCAAGACGGGAGACGAGCCTCAAGGGGCGATGCAGAAGCAAGGCCCTTCTGCGATGACCGGCGTCCTTCCGGGGGCCGGTGGCGGCGCGGGCAACGAGCTTCAAGGGCCAAGCGGCCACGACATGTTCAATTTGCCACGGGGGAACATAGCGGCGTCTTTTCAGACGCCGCCGCCACCCCCGGCAACAGGTCCGTCATCCTCTCTGACCACATCCCCACCCTCACTGTCGCCGTTTGCCCACGCGAGTCAGCTGCTAGCGGGTTTAGGGCAGTCTCACCCGTCCATCGCCTTCCCTCAGTTCACGGGCGACAACCCAAACTTGTGGAAGACGATGTGTGAACAGTACTTTCAAATGTTCGGCATCTTACAATCGTTCCGGGTTCCCATGGCGGCCCTGAATTTCTCAAGATCAGCGGCTGTTTGGCTGCAGTCCATTCAGAAACGCCTAGCAGATTTCGACTGGGAGCAATTCACTGCATTACTTTGCACTCGTTTTGGTCGCGATAGGCACCAAACGCTGATCATGTAGTTCTATTCTGTCCGTCAAACAACATCAGTAGCGCAATACATTGAGCAATTCGAACTGATTATTAATCATCTTGCATCTTATTCTAACACGATCCACCCGTTTTATTTTCTGACTCGTTTTGTCGAGGGCTTGGGGAAGGATATCCGAGCAGTGGTGCTAGTTCAGCGGCCGCCGGACCTGGATACGGCGTGTGCCCTGGCGCTGCTCCAAGAAGAGGTGATGGAGGGATCACTAGGCTCGCTGGTCAGGCCACCTGAACAAGGGCCAAGGCAGAGCGCTCCTCTGCCTCTGCCTCCACCGCCGGTGCGATCAGTCCCAGCGGCACCCACAACGGATCGGCGCGGCACGGAAGCAGCCCGTGCCGATCAGTCCAAGCTCAAGACGCTCCGTGACTACAGACGTGCCCGCGGACTATGTTTCAAGTGCGGCGAGCGGTGGGGGCATGACCATGTTTGCCCCACCATGGTGCAGCTGCACGTGGTCGAGGAACTCCTCGACCTCTTCGGCCTCGACAACAACATAGACACGCAAGTTGCAGAAGAAAGCACCAACGAGACAGCCATGGCGATTTCACTCTCAGCAGTGGCAGGAGGAACATCAGCCAAGGCGTTTCAGCTTCGCACGTGGATACAAGGGCAAGAAGTGCTTATGCTGGTGGACTCAGGCAACTCTAACTCCTTTGTCAACGAGCAGCTAGCAGCCAGACTGACGGGCGTTCAACCGCTTACCAAACCAGGCCGTGTCCGTGTCGCAGACGGGGGTGAACTACTTTGCACTCAAGTGGCTCCAGGATGTGTGTGGTATGCACAGGGGCATGAGTTTTATACAGATCTGAAGGTTCTCGCCCTGGGTATGTATGATGTAATCTTGGGTATGGACTGGCTCGAAGAGCACAGTCCAATGACCGTTGACTGGCGCGTGCGTTTCATCGAGATACCAACTCCGGCAGGACCACTGCGTCTCGTGGGGCATGACGCGGCCTCGACGAGCTGCCAAACAGTCAACAACATTCAGCTACAGAGCTTGTGCAGCAAAGGGGCGATCACACATGTGGTCCATCTTTGTGTGGTGGCACCGCAAACAGAGGAGCTGGAACCAACTCCAGAATGCATTCAGAGAGTGGTCGACCAGTTTCCTGACGTGTTTGAGGAACCAGTAGGTTTACCACCCAGGAGAGCATGCGACCATCGCATTCCTCTGATCCCAGGAGCTCAACGAGTTAATGTCCGGCAGTACAGATACAAGCCAACGCAGAAGACAGAGATAGAAGCTCAGGTCGAAGCTCTGCTCAAATCAGGGGTCATACAACGCAGCACCAGCCCATTCTCCTCGCCGGTCATTTTGGTCAAGAAGAAAGATGGCACATGGCGACTCTGCATCGACTATAGGCACTTGAATGCGATCACGGTACCCAGCAAATACCCTGTCCCGGTCATTGAGGAGCTGCTGGATGAGCTGCATGGTGCGGCCTGGTTCTCAAAATTGGATCTGCATGCAGGGTACCACCAAATCCGGCTCGCACCAGGAGAAGAACACAAACCAACATTCTCCAGACACCAAGGTCATTTCGAGTTCCTGGTGGTCTCTTTTGGGTTAACGGGTGCCCAACCCACATTTCTGGGTGCAATCCACGGCACTCTCAAACCCGTGGTCCGAGTCTGTGTGGTCTGTTTCTTTGATGACATCCTGATCTTCAGTGCCACTCTAGAAGAACACAAGCAACACGTCAGACAAGTCCTGGAACTCCTCCGCAAGGACAAGTGGAAAGTTAAACTCAGCAAGTGCGCGTTCAGCCAAAGCAAGATAGCATATCTCGGCCACGTCATCAGTGCGCAGGGCGTGGCAACGGATCCGACCAAGATTGTCTTGGGGAACGTAGTAATTTCAAAAAATTTCCTACGTACACGCAAGATCATGGTGATGGCATAGCAACGAGAGGGGAGAGTGTTCGTCCACGTACCCTCGTAGACCGTAAGCGGAAGCGTTAGCACAACGCGGTTGATGTAGTCGTACGTCTTCACGATCCGACCGATCCAAGCACCGAACGTACGGGGTCTCCGAGTTCAGCACACGTTCAGCTTGATGACGATCTCCGGCCTCCGATCCAGCGAAGCTCCGGAGATGAGTTCCGTCAGCATGACGGCATGGTGACGATGATGATGTTCTACCGGCGCAGGGCTTCACCTAAACTCCGCGACGATATGACCGAGGTGGAATATGGTGGAAGGGGGCACCGCACACGGCTAAGGAACAATCCGTAGATCAACTTGTGTGTCTACGGGGTGCCCCCCCGCCCCCGTATATAAAGGAGCCAGGGGGGAGGAGGCGGCCGGCCAAGGAGGGCGCGCCAAGGGGGGAGTCCTACTCCCACCGGGAGTAGGACTCCCCTCTTTCCAAGTAGGAGTAGGAGAAGGGGGGAAAGAGGAGGAAGAGAGGAAGGAAAGGGGGGGCGCCGCCCCCCTTCCCTTGTCCTATTCGGACTAGGAAGGGGAGGGGCACGCGGCCCCCTCCTGGCTCCTTCCCTCTTCTCCCTCGAGGCCCATGTAGGCCCAATACCCCCCCGGGGGGTTCCGGTAACCTCCCGGTACTCCGGTAAAATGCCGATTTCACCCGGAACCATTACGATGTCCAAACATAAGCTTCCAATATATCAATCTTTATGTCTCAACCATTTCGAGACTCCTCGTCATGTCCGTGATCACATCCGGGACTCCGAACAAACTTCGGTACATCAAAACTTATAACTCATAATAAAACTGTCATCGTAACTTTAAGCGTGCGGACCCTACGGGTTCGAGAACTATGTAGACATGACCTAGAACCATTCTCGGTCAATAACCAATAGCGGGACCTGGATGCTCATATTGGTTCCTACATATTCTATGAAGATCTTTATCGGTCAAACCGCATAACAACATACGTTGTTCCCTTTGTCATCGGTATGTTACTTGCCCGAGATTTGATCGTCGGTATCTAATACCTAGTTCAATCTCGTTACCGGCAAGTCTCTTTACTCGTTCCGTAATACATCATCTCATAACTAACTCATTAGTTACAATGCTTGCAAGGCTTAGGTGATGAGTATTACTGAGAGGGCCCAGAGATACCTCTCCGACAATCGGAGTGACAAAACCTAATCTCGAATTATGCCAACCCAACATGTACCTTCGAAGACACCTGTAGAGCACCTTTATAATCACCCAGTTACGTTGTGACGTTTGGTAGCACACAAAGTGTTCCTCCGGTAAACGGGAGTTGCATAATCTCATAGTTGCAGGAACTTTGTATAAGTCATGAAGAAAGCAATAGCAATATACTAAACGATCAAGTGCTAGGCTAACGGAATGGGTCATGTCAATCACATCATTCTCCTAATGATGTGATCCCATTAATCAAATGACAACACATGTCTATGGTTAGGAAACATAGCCATCTTTGATTAATGAGCTAGTCAAGTAGAGGCATACTAGTGACTATATGTTTGTCTATGTATTCACACATGTATCATGTTTCCGGTTAATACAATTCTAGCATGAATAATAAACATTTATCATGATATGAGGAAATAAATAATAACTTTATTATTGCCTCTAGGGCATATTTCCTTCAGTCTCCCACTTGCACTAGAGTCAATAATCTAGATTACATAGTAATGATCCTAACACCCATGGAGTCTTGGTGCTGATCATGTTTTGCTCGTGAGAGAGGCTTAGTCAACAGGTCTGCAACATTCAAATCCGTATGTATCTTGCAAATCTCTATGTCTCCCACTTGGACTTGGTCCCGAATGGAATTGAAGCGTCTCTTGATGTGCTTGGTCCTCTTGTGAAATCTGGATTCCTTTGCCAAGGCAATTGCACCAGTATTGTCACAGAAGATCTTCATTGGTCCCGATGCACTAGGTATGACACCTAGATCGGAAATGAACTCCTTCATCCAGACTCCTTCATTTGCTGCTTCCGAAGCAGCTAAGTACTCCGCTTCACATGTAGATCCCGCCACGATGCTTTGTTTAGAACTGCACCAACTTACAGCTCCATCGTTTAATAAAAACACGTATCCAGTTTGCGATTTTGAATCGTCCGGATCAGTGTCAAAGCTTGCATCGACGTAACCATTTACGACTAGCTCTTTGTCACCTCCATATACGAGAAACATATCCTTAGTCCTTTTCAGATATTTCAGGATGTTCTTGACCGCTGTCCAGTGATCCACTCCTGGATTACTTTGGTACCTTCCTGCCAAGCTTATTGCTAAGCATACGTCAGGTCTGGTACACAGCATTGCATACATGATAGAGCCTATGGCTGAAGCATAGGGAACATTTTTCATTTTCTCTCTATCTTCTGCTGTGGTCGCGCATTGAGTTTGACTCAACTTCACACCTTGTAGCACAGGCAAGAATCCTTTCTTTGCCTGATCCATTTTGAACTTTTTCAAAATTTTGTCAAGGTATGTGCTTTGTGAAAGTCCTATTAAGCGTCTTGATCTATCTCTATAGATCTTGATGCCCAATATGTAAGCAGCTTCACCGAGGTATTTCATGAAAAACTTTTATTCAAGTATCCTTTTATGCTATCCAGAAATTCTATATCATTTCCAATTAATAATATGTCATCTACATATAAAATTAGAAATGCTACAGAGCTCCCACTCACTTTCTTGTAAATACAGGCTTCTCCAAAAGTCTGTATAAAACCATATGCTTTGATCACACTATCAAAGCATTTATTCCAACTCCGAGATGCTTGCACCAGTCCATAAATGGAACACTGGAGCTTGCACACTTTGTCAGCACCTTTTGGATCGACAAAACCTTCCGGCTGCATCATATACAACTCTTCTTCTAGAAATCCATTCAAGAATGCAGTCTTGACATCCATTTGCCAAATTTCATAATCATGAAATGCAGCAATAGCTAACATGATTCGGACAGACTTAAGCATCGCTACGGGTGAGAAAGTCTCATCGTAGTCAACCCCTTGAACTTGTCGAAAACCTTTTGCAACAAGTCGAGCTTTATAGACAGTTACATTACCATCAGCGTCAGTCTTCTTCTTAAAGATCCATTTATTCTCAATGGCTTGCCGATCATCGGGCAAGTCAACCAAAGTCCATACTTTGTTTTCATACATGGATCCCATCTCAGATTTCATGGCTTCTAGCCATTTTGCGGAATCTGGGCTCATCATCGCTTCCTCATAGTTCGTAGGTTCATCATGGTCAAGTAACATGACTTCCAGAATAGGATTACCGTACCACTCTGGTGCGGATCTTATTCTGGTAGACCTACGAGGTTCAGTAGAAACTTGATCTGAAGTTTCATGATCATTATCATTAGCTTCCTCACTAATTGGTGTAGTTGTCACAGGAACCGGTTCTTGTGATGAACTACTTTCCAATAAGGGAGTAGATACAGTTATCTCATCAAGTTCTACTTTCCTCCCACTCACTTCTTTCGAGAGAAACTCCTTCTCTAGAAAGGATCCATTCTTAGCAACGAATGTCTTGCCTTCGGATGTGTGATAGAAGGTGTACCCAACAGTCTCTTTTGGGTATCCTATGAAGACACATTTCTCCGATTTGGGTTCGAGCTTATCTGGTTGAAGTTTCTTCACATAAGCATCGCAGCCCCAAACTTTAAGAAACGACAACTTCGGTTTCTTGCCAAACCACAGTTCATAAGGCGTCGTCTCAACGGATTTTGATGGTGCCCTATTTAACGTGAATGCGGCCGTCTCTAAAGCATAACCCCAAAATGATAGTGGTAAATCAGTAAGAGACATCATAGATCGCACCATATCAAGTAAAGTATGATTACGACGTTCGGACACACCATTTCGTTGTGGTGTTCCAGGTGGCGTGAGTTGCGAAACTATTCCACATTGTTTCAAGTGTAGGCCAAACTCGTAACTCAAATATTCTCCTCCACGATCAGATCGTAGAAACTTTATTTTCTTGTTACGATGATTTTCCACTTCACTCTGAAATTCTTTGAACTTTTCAAATGTTTCAGACTTGTGTTTCATCAAGTAGATATACCCATATCTGCTCAAATCATCTGTGAAGGTGAGAAAATAAGGATACCCGCCGCGAGCCTCAACATTCATTGGACCACAAACATCAGTATGTATGATTTCCAACAAATCAGTTGCTCGCTCCATAGTTCCGGAGAATGGCGTTTTAGTCATCTTGCCCATAAGGCATGGTTCGCAAGTACCAAGTGATTCATAATCAAGTGATTCCAAAAGTCCATCAGTATGGAGTTTCTTCATGCGCTTTACACCTATATGACCCAAACGGCAGTGCGACAAGTAAGTTGCATTATCGTTATCAACTCTGCATCTTTTGGTTTCAACACTATGAATATGTGTATCACTACTATCGAGATTTAATAAAAATAGATCACTCTTCAAGGGTGCATGACCATAAAAGATATTACTCATATAAATAGAACAACCATTATTCTCTAATTTAAATGAATAACTGTCTCGCATCAAACAAGATCCAGATATAATGTTCATGCTCAACGCTGGCACCAAATAACAATTATTTAGGTCTAATACTAATCTCGAAGGTAGATGTAGAGGTAGCGTGCCGACCGCGATCACATCGACTTTGGAACCGTTTCCCACGCGCATCGTCACCTCGTCCTTGGCCAGTGCTCGCTTATTCCGTAGTTCCTATTTCGAGTTGCAAATATTAGCAACAGAACCAGTATCAAATACCCAGGTGCTACTACGAGCTCTAGTTAGGTACACATCAATAACATGTATATCACATATACCTTTGTTTACTTTGCCATCCTTCTTATCCGCCAAATACTTGGGGCAGTTCCGCTTCCAGTGACCAGTCTACTTGCAGTAGAAGCACTCAGTTTCAGGCTTAGGTCCAGACTTGAGTTTCTTCTCTTGAGCAGCAACTTGCTTTCTGTTCTTCTTGAAGTTCCCCTTCTTCTTCCCTTTGCCCTTTTTCTTGAAACTAGTGGTCTTGTTGACCATCAACACTTGATGCTCCTTCTTGATTTCTACCTCCGCAGCTTTTAGCATTGCGAAGAGCTCGGGAATAGTCTTGTTCATCCCTTGCATATTATAGTTCATCACAAATTCTTGTAGCTTGGTGGCAGTGATTGGAGAATTCTGTCAATGACGCTATCATCCGGAAGATTAACTCCCAGTTGAATCAAGTGATTATTATACCCAGACATTTTGAGTATATGCTCACTGACAGAACTATTCTCCTCCATCTTGCAGCTGTAGAACTTATTGGAGACTTCATATCTCTCAATCCGGGCATTTGCTTGAAATATTAACTTCAACTCCTGGAACATCTCATATGCTCCATGATGTTCAAAACGTCGTTGAAGGCCCGGTTCTAAGCCGTAAAGCATGGCACACTGAACTATAGAGTAGTCATCAGCTTTGCTCTGCCAGACGTTCTTAACATCGTCAGTTGCATCAGCAGCAGGCCTGGCACCCAGCGGTGCTTCCATGACGTAACTCTTCTGTGCAGCAATGAGGATAATCCTTAGGTTACGGACCCAGTCCGTGTAATTGCTACCATCATCTTTCAACTTTGCTTTCTCAAGGAACGCATTAAAATTCAACGGAACAACAGCACGAGCCATCTATCTACAAACAAACATAGACAAGCAAAATACTATCAGGTACTAAGTTCATGATAAATTTAAGTTCAATTAATCATATTACTTAAGAACTCCCACTTAGACAGACATCTCTCTAGTCATCTAAGTGATTACATGATCCAAATCAACTAAACCATAACCGATCATCACGTGAGATGGAGTAGTTTTCAATGGTGAACATCACTATGTTGATCATATCTACTATATGATTCACGCTCGACCTTTCGGTCTCCGTGTTCCGAGGCCATATCTGCATATGCTAGGCTCGTCAAGTTTAACCTGAGTATTCCGCGTGTGCAAAACTGCCTTGCGCCCGTTGTAGATGGACGTAGAGCTTATCACACCCGATCATCACGTGGTGTCTGGGCACGACGAACTTTGGCAACGGTGCATACTCAGGGAGAACACTTCTTGATAATTTTAGTGAGAGATCATCTTAAAATGCTACCGTCAATCAAAGCAAGATAAGATGCATAAAGGATAAACATCACATGCAATCAATATAAGTGATATGATATGGCCATCATCATCTTGTGCTTGTGATCTCCATCTCCGAAGCACCGTCGTGATCACCATTGTCACCGGCACGACACCTTGATCTCCATCGTAGCATCGTTGTCGTTTACGCCATCTATTGCTTCTACGACTATCGCTACCGCTTAGTGATAAAGTAAAGCAATTACAGGGCGTTTGCATTTCATACAATAAAGCGACAACCATATGGCTCCTGCCAGTTGCCGATAACTTCGGTTACAAAACATGATCATCTCATACAATAAAATATAGCATCACGTCTTGGCCATATCACATCACAACATGCCCTGCAAAAACAAGTTAGACGTCCTCTACTTTGTTGTTGCAAGTTTTACGTGGCTGCTACGGGCTGAACAAGAACCGTTCTTACCTACGCATCAAAAACCACAACGATAGTTCGTCAAGTTGGTGCTATTTTAACCTTCGCAAGGACCGGGCGTAGCCACACTCGGTTCAACTAAAGTTGGAGAAACTGACACCCGCCAGCCACCTATGTGCAAAGCACGTCGGTAGAACCAGTCTCGCGTAAGCGTACGCGTAATGTCAGTCCGGGCCGCTTCATCCAACAGTACCGCCGAACCAAAGTATGACATGCTAGTAAGCAGTATGACTTGTATCGCCCACAACTCACTTGTGTTCTACTCGTGCATATAACATCAAAGCATAAAACCTAGGCTCTGATACCACTGTTGGGGAACGTAGTAATTTCAAAAAATTTCCTACGTACACGCAAGATCATGGTGATGGCATAGCAACGAGAGGGGAGAGTGTTCGTCCATGTATCCTCGTAGACCATAAGCGGAAGCGTTAGCACAACGCGGTTGATGTAGTCGTACGTCTTCACGATCCGACCGATCCAAGCACCGAACGTACGGGGCCTCCGAGTTCAGCACACGTTCAGCTCGATGACGATCTCCGGCCTCCGATCCAGCGAAGCTCCGGAGATGAGTTCCGTCAGCACGACGGCGTGGTGACAATGATGATGTGCTACCGGTGCAGGGCTTCGCCTAAACTCCGCGACGATATGACCGAGGTGGAATATGGTGGAAGGGGGCACCGCACACGGCTAAGGAACGATCCGTAGATCAACTTGTGTGTCTATGGGGTGTCCCCCGCCCCCGTATATAAAGGAGCCAGGGGGGAGGAGGCGGCCGGCCAAGGAGGGCGCGCCAAGGGGGGAGTCCTACTCCCACCGGGAGTAGGACTCCCTTCTTTCCAAGTAGGAGTAGGAGAAGGGGGGAAAGAGGAGGAAGAGAGGAAGGAAAGGGGGGGGGGGGCGCCCCCCTTCCCTTGTCCTATTCGGACTAGGAAGGGGAGGGGCGCGCGGCCCCCTCCTGGCTCCTTCCCTCTTCTCCCTCGAGGCCCATGTAGGCCCAATAACCCCCCGGGGGGTTCCGCTAACCTCCCGGTACTCCGGTAAAATGCCGATTTCACCCGGAACCATTCCAATGTCCAAACATAGGCTTCCAATATATCAATCATTATGTCTCGACCATTTCGAGACTCCTCGTCATGTCCGTGATCACATCCGGGACTCTGAACAAACTTCGGTACATCAAAACTTATAAACTCATAATAAAACTGTCATCGTAACGTTAAGCGTGCAGACCCTACGGGTTCGAGAACTATGTAGACATGACCTAGAACCATTCTCGGTCAATAACCAATAGCGGGACTTGGATGCCCATATTGGTTCCTACATATTCTACGAAGATCTTTATCGGTCAAACCGCATAACAACATACGTTGTTCCCTTTGTCATCGGTATGTTACTTGCCCGAGATTTGATCGTCGGTATCTAATACCTAGTTCAATCTCGTTACCGGCAAGTCTCTTTACTCGTTTCGTAATACATCATCTCATAACTAACTCATTAGTTACAATGCTTGCAAGGCTTAGGTGATGAGTATTACCGAGAGGGCCCAAAGATACCTGTTCGACAATCGGAGTGACAAAACCTAATCTCGAATTATGCCAACCCAACATGTACCTTCGGAGACACCTGTAGAGCACCTTTATAATCACCCAGTTACGTTGTGACGTTTGGTAGCACACAAAGTGTTCCTCCGATAAATGGGAGTTGCATAATCTCATAGTTGCAGGAACTCTGTATAAGTCATGAAGAAAGCAATAGCAATATACTAAACGATCAAGTGCTAGGCTAACGGAATGGGTCATGTCAATCACATCATTCTCCTAATGATGTGATCCCATTAATCAAATGACAACACATGTCTATGGTTAGGAAACATAACCATCTTTTATTAATGAGCTAGTCAAGTAGAGGCATACTAGTGACTATATGTTTGTCTATGTATTCACACATGTATCATGTTTCCGATTAATACAATTCTAGCATGAATAATAAACATTTATCATGATATGAGGAAATAAATAATAACTTTATTATTGCCTCTAGGGCATATTTCCTTCAGATTGCTGCCGTAGCCAGCTGGTCTACGCCGCAGGATGTGAAGGGGGTGCGTAGTTTCTTGGGCCTGGCAGGGTATTATCGCCGTTTTGTCCGTAATTTTGGGGTGATCACCAAGCCACTGTTCCATCTTCTGAAGAAAGGGGTTCCCTTCCTATGGACGTCCATGACTGAAACAACCTTCCAGGTTCTGAAATAGCATCTAACAATGACACCAGTCCTTGCTCTGCCCAAGTTTGAGCAACCATTCACAATGGAAACTGACGCCAGCAATCGAGGCATTGGAGCCATCTTGCAACAGAAAGGGCATCCCATAGCATTCATGAGCAAGGCCCTCAGCCCGCGTTATCAGGGCCTGTTGACGTATGAAAAAGAGTATCTAGCCATCATAGTTGCAGTGGATCAGTGGCGTCCCTATCTGCAGCATGCAGAATTTGATATTTACACCGACCAGAAGAGTTTGACACATCTGGAGGAACAACGACTCACCACACCATGTTAACAAAAGGCATTTGCAAAGCTGCTCGGTCTGAGGTATCGTATCAGGTACAAGAAAGGAGCTGAAAATAACGGAGCAGACGTGCTGTCCCGCGCGAATCCATCAATGATGCTGTCAGCCATCTCATCATGCCAGCCAGCGTGGCTCGAGGACGTGGTCAGCAGCTACAATAACAATCCCCATGCTCAGAAGTTGCTGGAATAACTAGCAGTTCAAGAGGATCCGAAGGGCAGATTCCAGCTATATCAAGGTATTTTGCGCTTCTGGGGAAGAATCTGGCTCGGGGAAGGGACACAGATTTAACAAAGAATCATGCAAGCATTCCACGACAGTCCAATTGGCGGCCACTCCGGCTTTCTAGTGACGTATAAGCGCATTTGGCGTCTATTCGCGTGGCCCAAGATGAAAGCATAGATCAGACAGTACGTCCAGTGCTGCACTGTTGGCCAACAAGCGAAACCAGGTCGCGCGGCATCTCCAGGACTGCTAGCCCCTCTGCCTATTCCCTCTCAGCCGTGGGACATGATAACCATGGATTTCGTGGACGGACTGCCGCAATCCAGCCGATTTAATTGTCTGTTGGTCATTGTGGACAAATGCACCAAGTTCAGCTACTTCCTACCTCTGGCTCATCCATACACCACAACGTCAGTAGCCCAGCTGTACATGCAACATGTGTACAAGATACACGACCTTCCAGGAGCAACCGTGTCGGACCGCGACCCAGTCTTTACCAGCCGTTTTTGGCAGGAGCTGTTCAGGTCAGCAGGCACTCAACTGCGTCTCAGCACGGCGAATCACCCGCAGACCGACAGTCAAACGGAATGGGTCAACCAGTGCGTGGAAACGTTCCTTCGTTGCTTTACTCAGGCATGTCCACGACGATGGAGTTTTTGGATTCCTCTAGCCCAATTCTGGTACAACAATGCCCATCATTCAGCGATTGGTATGACTCCCTTCAAGGCCATGTTTGGCTACGAACCAAAGCATTGGGGGATTTCGGTAGAAAATGTGACCTCAGTACCCACTCTGAACTCGTGGATAGAAGAAAGAGACATGGTTCAGGAACTACTGCAGCAACATCTGAACAAGGCTCGCCAAGTCATGAAGGCGCAAGCAGACAAGAAATGGTCGTTCAAAACATTCCAGATCGGGACGAGGTATACTTGAAGCTCCAGCCCTACATACAAACATCAGTGGCACCTCGAGCAAATCACAAGCTCGCATACAAGTTCTACGGACCATTCCCGATCATAGGCAAGATCAATGAAGTGGCCTACAAGCTCCAACTCCCTACCAATGCAACCATTCAACCAGTCTTCCATGTCTCGATGCTCCGCTACACCCTGCACCCGGGTATGACAGTGGAATCTCAACTACCTCATTGTCCTGATGAACTTGCGATTCCTACAACAATCTTGCAGACCCGATGGAAGCAGAAGAACGGCAAGATGCGCGAGCAGGTTCAAGTGTGCTGGTCCAACTCTGACGCGCTAGCAACAACATGGGAAGACAAGGAGAGTCTCCGAGCAAGATTTCCCTTTGCTGAGGCTTGGGGACAAGCCTCGACTCAAGAACGGGGGGATGTCAACGCCCTTGACACGAGTGCCCCACAAGGCAGCGACCCCGGCCAGCCTCGCGCTGTCCCGCGCGCGGCCCGCACCAGGAAGCCCAGCTGCAGGACCAGCGGCCCGGAATGGAGCAAGTGAAGCCCACCAGGCCAAGTACTAAAGGAGACGGTGGCACCAGGAATCGCCATCCAGAGGATCACGGCAACAACGGCACGACTCTTCCCTTTTCCCCTTCCTCTACCTCATGAACCCTAGATCGTGATTCGTGTAATCCGCCTCTGTAATCGCTACCAAGACTACTATTAATCGAGAGCCCTAGTAGTTCCTATCACCAATAAAAAGGAAAACATGGTTCTGGTTCTTGCAAAGTTTTTCTTAAAACTATACGAATTTATGAATCACGTGTTCTCTTTTGGTGCATGGCTTTCATACCATTTTTCTATTTATATATGATACACATATCTATGTGTATTTTAGAAGAAAAAAAAGTATTCTCCTGTGTATGATGTATGAATTACATGATGTATTGATCATGTGCAAAGGCATGTATATATAATGTACAAAGGTGGGACACGACATCAACTATACAAGGAACTTGGAGGTGGGCCCAATACACAGTTATGCACAACACATATACTCAACACCCCCACAGTCGAAGCGGCACCGCTGCTGACGCAAAGACTGGACCGGAACTCCTCAAATGACGCCGTATGCAAGCCCTTGGTCATAATATCTGCAAATTGTTGGGAAGTAGGAATGTGTAGAACACGAATATGGCCAAGAGCCACCTGTTCCCGAACCAAATGGATATCCAACTCAATATGCTTGGTCCGATGATGATGTACCTGGTTGGCGGAAAGGTAGACCGCTGACACGTTGCCGTAGTAGACCACCGTAGCATGACCCACAGGACAAGAGAGCTCCTGAAGGAGCTGGCGAAGCCATGAACACTCGGCGACGATGTTGGCCACCGCACGATACTCAGCCTCAACACTGGAACGAGAGACCGTAGGCTGCCGCTTGGATGACCACGAGATAAGTGAGGGTCCAAGGAAGACATAATAGCCCGAGGTGGAGTGATGAGTGTCACGGTAGCTCGCCCTGTCTGCATCGGAGTAGGCGGTGAGGGCGGTGTCGGCGGAGGCATGGAGCGTGACGCCAAGATCCATAGTGCCACAGACATAGCGGAGAATCCGCTTGACAGCGGCCCAGTGAACGTCCCGAGGAGCATGCATATGAAGACACACCTGCTGCACGACATACTGGATCTCCGGTCGAGTCAGAGTGAGGTACTAGAGAGCACCAACGATAGACCGGTAGAATGCAACATCCGAAGCGAGAGAACCATCCGTGGCAGAGAGCTTGGCTTTTGTACCAACAAGCGTAGCGGCGGGCTTGCAGTTAAGCATGCCAGCACAATCCTGGAGCTCATGAGCGTACTTCCACTGATGAAGAAAGAAGCCATCCGGACGGCGCACCACCTCAACACCGAGGAAGTAGTGCAAAGGACCCAAGTCCTTGATGGCGAACTCAGCGCGAAGACGAGCAGTGAGCTGATTGAGAAGACCAGTCGTGCATGCGTCAGGATGATGTCGTCGACATAGAGTAGCAAGTAGGCTATGTCGAAACCCTGGTGATAGACGAAGAGCGATGCGTCCGAGCGGGTGGAGAGGAACCCGAGATGGTGTAGAAATGCCGTGATGTGCTGGTACCAAGCGCGTGAAGCCTGCTTGAGTCCGTACAAGGACCGTGAAAGCAGGTACACGTGGTCGGGAAGTGTTGGATTAATGAACCACGTGGGCTGCTGGCAGAAGACCTGCTCCTTGAGTTGACCATGAAGGAAGGCGTTGGAGACGTCCATCTGGTGCACTGGCCAAGCACGGGAGACCGCAAGGTGGAGAACCGTGCGAATCGTGTCGGGCTTAACGACCGGAGCGAAGGTGTCGGTGAAGTCGATGCCAGCATGCTGCCGGAAGCCACGAACAACCCAACGCGCTTTATAGCGATCAAGGGTACCATCAGGGCGGAGCTTGTGTTTGAAGACCCACTTCTCGGTAATCACGTTGGCGTGCCGGGGACGGGGAACAAGCTACCACGTCCGGTTGCACTGCAGGGCGTCAAACTCCTCTTGCATCGCAGCCATCCAGAGCGGGTCATGAAGAGCAGATCGAACGGAGGACGATAACGGCGATGGCATAGAGGTGGATGCCGTGTGGATGTAGTCATCCGAGGCATAGCGCGAGCTTGGGCGAAAAACGCCCGCATGGGCATGGGTGACCGGACCGGCCACGGGAGACTCGGCCGCAGGCGCCGACGAGGAGGGCGTCGGAGTCACCGGGACCGCGAGCGCCGAGGCCACGGAAGCCGGCAGGGCCGCGGGTGCCAAGGGGGTCACGGGGGCATCAGGGCCAGCAGGGGCCGCAGCTGGGGTCAGGACCGCAGGGGCCACAGACGCCACAGGGGCCACGGGGGCCGAGTGGACCGCAGTAGGGGCCGGAACCGCGGGTGCCAGCGCCGCAGCCAGAGGAGGCGTCGTATGCAAGGGGCGTGCCTCAAAGCCAGGGGGCGGGCCAAGGGCGGCACCCGAGCGCCCGGGGAGAGGTGTCGAGGATCCCGCGTCATCGGTGGCGGGAGGAGCAGCCGGGGAAACCTGCTGAGACGGAAACACATGCTCATCATAGTAAACGTGCCGGGAAGAGAACACACGGTGGGAGACGGGATCGTAGCCCCGATATCCCTTGGACTTAGAGGGGTAGCCGATGAAGATGCAAGCGACAGAACATGGTGCAAGTTTGTGAGGAGCGATGTCTAGGATAGCAAAGGCACCCAAAAATATGCAAGCCATCATAAGACGGGGGAGTACCAAAGAGAAGATGGTGAGGTGCAAAGTTCCACTTTGGGCGGCAAGGGCGAAGGTTAAGGAGAAGAGATGTAGTAGCAAGTGCATCCGATCAGAAGCGAGGCGGCACTTTAGCCTGAAGCAGGAGTGTGCGAACGCAGTCATTCAGAGTGCGAAGGACGCGTTCGGCTCGATCGTTCTGCTGTGAAGTGTACGGGCATGTGAGACAAAAAACAATATCGTGGTGCGACAGAAAAGTACAGAATGCAAGACTGTCGAACTCTTTTCCATTGTTAGTCTAAAGAGCAAGAATGGGACGCCCAAACTGCATGCTGACATAGGAGTAAAAAGCCATCAAAGTGGAGAGTGCATCTGACTTTTGTCGCAAAGGAAAGGTCCACACATAATGAGAATAATCATCAAGGATAACCAGATAATATGAATAGCCCAAATTAGTAGGAACCAGAGAGGTCCACACATCGCTATGAATCAACTGAAAGGGAAAACAAGCAATGGTGGTGGAGTTATTTAGCGGGAGGTGAGCATGTTTGCCGGCACGACAGACATGATAAGTGTGATCCTCTATTTTATTACAACTGAAACTGAAACTCCTAAGAATACGACAAAGGGTGTAGGGATTGGGATGACCCAAATGAGCGTGCCAGAGATCGACGCCAGCGGAGAGAGCAACCGGTGCGGTGGTGCTGGATGAAGGCGAATGCACCGGATAGAGCTCATCAGGGCTGTCACATTGGTGGAGTACCATCCTGGTTCAAGCGTCCTTAACACAAAAACCAAGCTCGTCAAGTTCAACAGTGATAGGATTTTAACGAGTGAGGGAGTCTTGGACTAGGGGATGTCCGGACAGCCGGGCTATCATTATCCGCCGGACTCCAAGACTACGAAGATACAAGATTGAAGACTCCGGCTCATGTCCGGATGGTACTTTCCTTGGCGTGGAAGGCAAGCTTGGCAATACGGATATGTAGATCTCCTACCATTGTAACCAACTCTGTGTAACCCTAGCCTCCTCCGGTGTCTATATAAACCGGAGGGCTTTAGTCCGTAGGACAACATACATTACAACAATCATACCATAGGCTAGCTTCTAGGGTTTAGCCTCCTTGATCTCGTGGTAGATCTACTCTTGTACTACCCATATCATCAATATTAATCAAGTAGGACGTAGGGTTTTACCTCCATCGAGAGGGCCCGAACCTGGGTAAAACATTGTGTCCCTTGTCTCCTGTTACCATCCGCCTAGACGCACAGTTCGGGACCCCCTACCCGAGATCCGCCGGTTTTGACACCGACATTGGTGCTTTCATTGAGAGTTCGTCTGTGTCGTCACCGATAGGCTTGATGGCGTCTTCGACCAACAACGCTGTCCTAGGTGAGACTTTTCTCCCCGGACAGATCTTCGTATTCGGCGGCTTCGCACTGCGGGCCAATTCACTTGGCCATCTGGAGCAGATCGAAAGCTACGCCCCTGGCCGTCAGGTCAGATTCGGAAGCTTAAAATTCACGGCCGATGTCTGCGGAGACTTGATCTTCGACGGACTCGAGCCACAGCCAAGCGCGCCGCACTGTGACAACGGGCATGATCTAGCTCTGCCACCGAACAGTGCCCTGGTGGCTGCACCCGGATCCACTCCGGCCATTAGCCCGGAGCCGATCGCCCAGACCGAGGGTCGGTGGATAGACACGCCCTAGGGGCTTCAACATCCACGGCGATGGAGCCGAACACTGATCTTGTCCCCTGCGAAATTCATGATTCCGAGACGCCGGACTCCTCGCCGGACTCCGAACCTCCCGCGCCCCTACCAATCGATCCGGATTGGGCGCCGGTTATGGAATTCACCGCCGCGTACATCTTTCAGTACTCGCCTTTTGGCGATATCCTGAATTCACTAAGGCATCTCTCGTTATCAGGAGAGTCCTAGCCGGACTATGGCCAAGAGGGCTGGGGTACGGACGACGAAGAAATTCAAAGCCCACCCACCACCCACTTTGTAGCCACTGTCGATGATCTAACCAACATGCTAGACTACGACTCCGACGACATCGACGCTATGGACGACGATGCCGGAGACGAACATGAACCAGCGCCTACAGGGCACTGGAAGACCACCTCGTCATACGACATATATATGGTGGACACCCCAAAAGACGGGGATGGCGAAGAAGCAGCGGAGGCAGATTCCCTAAAGAAGCAGCCCAAACGCCGACGTCAGCGGCGCCGCTCTAAATCCCGCCACAGCAAGAATGGAGATTCCGACACGGGAGATAATAATACTCCGGAGAGTGCCGAAGACAATCCCCTCCAGCAAGACTCAGCGCAGGAGGATGCAGAAGCAAGCCCTCATGAGAGGGCGGCAGACGAAGAGGTTGAGGATCATAACTATATGCCTCCCTCCGAAGACGAAGCAAGCCTCAACGACGATGAATTCGTCGTACCAGAGGATCCAGTCGAACAAGAGCGCTTCAAGCGCAGGCTTATCGCCACAGCAAACAGCCTAAAGAAAAAGCAGCAACAGCTTCAAGCTGATCAAGACCTGCTGGCCGATCGATGGACCGAGGTCCTCGCGGCCGAAGAGCATAAACTCGAACGCCCCTCCAAAAGTTACCCAAGACGCAAGCTGCTCCCCCGATTAGAGGAGGAAGCATACATACCTTCATCACCAGCGCACGATATGGCTGACCGACCACCTCGTGGTCATGACAGAGAGGCATCCAGGCCCCCAGCCAAGACCATACCCCAGCATCGCTCCAAAAGTACGAAGCCAAGAGGGAACGCGCCGGACTTGCGAGACATATTGGAGGACAAGGCAAGGCAATCTAGATCTATCTACGGATCACGTGGGCGCCCTACGACCCACGATGAATACCGTCGCGCCGGATACAATAACCCCGGTCGGGCCGAACACAGCAGACAGCGCTCTCTCGAGCTGCGTCACGATATAGCTCAATATAGGGGCGCCGCACACCCTCTATGCTTCACTGACGAAGTAATGGATCATCAGATCCCCGAAGGGTTTAAACCCGTAAACATCGAATCTTACGATGGCACAACAGACCCCGCAGTGTGGATCGAAGACTATCTTCTCCACATCCATATGGCCCGCGGTGATGATCTCCATGCCATCAAATATCTCCCACTCAAGCTTAAAGGACCAGCTCGGCATTGGCTAAATAGCTTGCCCGCAGAGTCAATTGGGTGCTGGGAAGACCTGGAAGCCGCATTCCTCGACAACTTCCAGGGCACGTATGTGCGACCACCAGACGCCGATGACCTAAGCCACATCATTCAGCAGCCAAACGAATCGGCCAGACAATTCTGGACACGGTTCTTGACAAAGAAAAACCAAATCGTCGACTGTCCGGATGCAGAGGCCCTTGCAGCCTTCAAACATAACATCCGGGATGAATGGCTAGCCCGGCACCTGGGGCAGGAAAAGCCAAAATCCATGGCAGCCCTCACATCATTAATGACCCACTTTTGCGCGGGAGAGGATAGCTGGCTAGCCCGCAGCAACAACCTCCGCAAAAATTCTGGCAGTCCGGATACCAAGGACAGCAACGGCAGGTCACGTCGAAACAAAAACAAGCGCCGTATTAACGGCGACGATAAGGAGGATACGGCAGTCAATGCCGGATTCCGAGGCTCTAAACCCGGTCAGCGGAAGAAGCCATTTAAAAGAACCACTCCGGGTCCGTCCAATCTGGACCGAATACTCGACCGCTTATGCCAGATACATGGCACCTCTGAAAAGCCAGCTAACCACACCAATAGAGATTGCTGGGTGTTCAAGCAGGCTGGTAAGTTAATTGCCGAAAACAATGACAAGGGGCTAAACAGCGACGACGAGGAAGAGACCCGACCGCCGAACAACAGAGGACAGAAGGGTTTCCCCCCACAAGTGCGGATGGTGAATATGATATACGCGACCCACATACCCAAGAGGGAGAGGAAACGCGCAGTTAGGGACGTCTATGCGATGGAGCTAGTCGCCCCAAAGTTCAATCCATGGTCTTCCTGTCCGATCACTTTCGATCGAAGAGACCATCCGACCAGCATACGCCATGGCGGATTCGCCGCATTGGTTTTAGACCCAATCGTCGATGGATTTCACCTCACGAGAGTCCTGATGGACGGCGGCAGTAGCCTGAACCTGCTTTATCGGGATACAGTGCGCAAAATGGGCATAGACCCATCAAGGATTAAACCTACAAAGACAACCTTTAAAGGTGTCATCCCAGCAGTGGAAGCCAACTGTATAGGCTCAGTCACACTGGAAGTGGTCTTCGGATCCCTGGATAATTTCCGGAGCGAAGAGTTAATCTTCGACATAGTCCTGTTTCGCAGCGGCTATCACGCCCTGCTCGGACGAACCGCGTTTGCAAAATTCAACGCGGTGCCGCATTATGCATACCTAAAGCTCAAGATGCCAGGCCCTCGTGGAGTCATCACGGTCAATGGGAATACGGAACGCTCCCTCCGAACGGAGGAACATACAGCAGCTCTCGCGGCAGAAGTACAGAGCAGCCTTCTAAGGCAATTCTCAAGTCCGGCAGTTAAAAGGCCGGATACAGCAAAGCGCGCCCGGAGCAATGCCAACCAAGACCACCTGGCGCGATCAGAGCACGCGTAGCAATGCGGCCCCAACCCTCGCCCGCGCATGATCGCAAGAATTACACTCCGCGTACATCATTACGCTTTGGAGATACCATGGGCGCAGGGAAAGGGGCACGGTCACAATGGACCAAGAGTGCGGCTCGACCACACCAGGGGCTCGCAAGTGTGCCCCCCTTCTTTTCTTTTTCACTTTACTACTTTGCGTACACAGGACTCCGTTAAACAGAAGCCCTGTCCGGCGGCGAACCTGCCGAACTCATGATGCAACAGTCAGGGACTAAAGAAGGCCGCGGCGAACATTCAGGTGGTCTCAATTACGAGCATTAAATTCGATTATATACACCAAGTCTGCAGCTCATCCCTGGAGGGGGACATGTTTATTTAGTCCAAATCCCTTGCTTACCGCACTATTTGTATCAGTCCGCTCTACTAGCAGACTTTCTTTCATAAATAATGCAGCACCTTTTTATTGCAATTGCATTATCTTTTATATATATGTTCATTACATGACATCTTGCACCCGTATATTTTGGTACGGCTGAATACGCTAGGGGCTTCTGTTCCCCAAATTGTGGTGTGATAAAGTCCGAACACTTTCACAAGTGCGGCACCCCGAACTTATAGCATTATATGAATCGGCTCCGAATCATGTCTTGGGTCAATAGTTGGGTTTGCCCGGCTCCCACGTTTTGGTGCCTTACGTTCCATTCTGTCGGCTAAGGTGGCACTGGGAGAACCATTGCGATTGCGCCCCGGTTGAGCCGGGCTAACGCCTCAGTGGAGAAAGCTAAAACTGACTGGCATGATAAGGCGAGAGACTGGTCGCTGTTCGAGAGGTTTTTTCGGGTCCTTAAAGACTCACGCCGCTTCGAGCGAAGTTTCGGATAATGTCCGACGAAGGCGTGGATAGCGCCCCGGATTCGGTCTTCCGAATACCAGGGGCTTCGCCGAAATTTAAAATTATAGAATTCTATGGCTAAGTGAGAGTGTTCAAGCATTATAAGTCTGATTGCCTTGTTCGTCGTGTTGAGCACCTCCCTAGATGGACCCAAAAATGGGAACAAGAGTGCTCAAGTTTATCCCGAACACCCCAGCACTTGTGGCTTGGGGGCTGAAGCCAATGACTTGCCATCTCTCAGATTTTACAAACGGCCGCACAGAAGGTAATATTTTAAATTAAACAAGCGTTGCTCATGGCGCATATGAACGAAGTTTTCAGCGCACATGATAAATACACAGTGAGTTCACTCAAAGATTACATTTCGGGAGCACTCATCTGCAATATCGCAGGCTCCCTTCAGGACAATTTTATAATACTTCTCCGGCGTGCGATACTCCTTGCCCGGCGGCGGTGGGTCCGTGAGAAGCTTCTTCGCATCCAATTTGCCCCATTGCACCTTTATGCGGGCAAGGGCCCGACGAGCGCCCTCAATACAAGCGGAGCGCTTGACTACATCCAGCCTGGGGCATGCATCCACCAGCCGCCGCACGAGGCCAAAGTAGCTCCCAGGCATGGCCTGTCCAGGCCACAGCCGGACTATGAGGCCCTTCATGGCCTCCTCAGCTACCTTGTGGAGTTCGACCAGTTGCTTCAGCTGGTCGCTTGGGGGCACCGGATGGCCGGCCTCAGAGTACTGAGACCAGAAGACCTTCTCCGTCGAGCTCCCCTCCACGCCACGATAGAATGCGGAGGCATCAGACGCACTACGCGGCAGATCTGCAAACGCCCCTGGAGAGCTCCGAATTCGGGCAAGTGTCAGGTAGTTCACATTAACATGCCTGCTCTGCATGAAAAATGCCTTACCCGCCGCTATCTTCTTTATGTCCTCAACTTCCTGAAGGGCCTTATTGGCCTCGGCCTTGGCGGACTTGGCACTTTCGAGAGCCGAGGCAAGCTCAGACTCTCGAGTCTTGGAGTCACGCTCCAAACTCTCATGCTTTTCCATGAGAGCCTGGAGCTCTTGCCGAACTTCCGCCACCCGTGCCTCTTGGTTTTCTCGCTCAGCCCGTTCCACGGCCGCACTGCGTTCGGCCGCGGACACAGCATCCTTCAGGGCTGCCACCTCGTTAGTGCCCCCTGCAATACACATATTATCCTCGTTAATTTTATTGCAACCAAAATCCTTTTCTGTAAGGTACTAATTTAAAGTGGTGTTATTCACCTTCTTTTTCCTCGAGCTGCCTCTTGGCATGGTCGAGCTCTTGCTCGGACTGCTCGAGATCCTTCTTTAGCACCTCGACCTCCGCCGTTAGTGCGGCAGAGGTCAGCAACGCAGCCTGCAAACCCATATTGACATATTTTAGGCAACCCTGCGTATATCTTGTTAGATCCTCAGTCCGGCTTTTCTTTCCGAACACCGAACTAAGCATCAGGGGCTACTGTCTATGCGGTATTACATTACATAATTTTAACTTCTTACCTCAAAGCCTGTTAGAAGGCTGCTGCAGGCTTCGGTCAGCCTGCTCTTAGCGAGCTGAACCTTCTCTATCACCGCACTCATGATAGTGTGGTGTTCTTCCTCGATGGAAGCGCCTTTAAGCGCCTCCAACAGGTTATCCAGCGCCTCCGGTTGGACGGAGGCCGCCGGTGTCACGGTCCTGCCCTTCTTTCGAAGGGGCCGCTTGCCGGACTCTGGAACCACTGCGGGTTCCGATGTAGAGTCCGGCACAAAGTCCGGGAGGCTGCCTGACGGTGCCTCCGGAGCCTCCTCCTGATGGGTCCCTCTCTGGGATCCCACCTCGGCGTCCTCGTCAGCGCGTGGGGTAGAGGCAGTTGGGATGGAATTAACATCCGACGAGGCCAATGACCCGCTTGATGAAGCGGGAAGATCATCATCGGCCGGACTACGGACAGAACGCGGCATTAGAAGGACACTGCGCGACGTAAAAGAAATTACACATCAAGGATCCGGATACTTACGATCTTGCCGGACGCCTGGCCCTTGGAGGCCACTCATCCTCGCCAACGCTGATGTTGGCAAAACTGTCCGGGGGGATAGTTCTCCCCCTCTTGGACCCTTCGGCCTCCCCGATTGGGGAAGCCTTCCTCTTCTTCTCTCCCTCCTCCGGGAGAGAATACTCCTCCTCCTCGTCTTCGAGGGAGGAGTCCTCGTCGTCATCAGACGCCTGATTGCGGGAACTCTTTCGAGTCCCCGCGGCCACCTTCTTGGCCTTCTTCTCCGGCACCACGTGCGGTGCCGGAACCAGTAGCCCTATTAAGCGGGCGTCCACTGTGTCTTCTGGCATGGGAGCCGGGCTGATAAGCAGCTTGGCCTTCTCCATCCATTCCTGTCAAAGGAAGAGGCAGAATGAAACCCCACTAAAAGTTAATTTAATTATCACAAGTGTCCCGTAATGGGGTTGAATCACTTACCTCGTCAGTTTGACACTGCGAGCTGAATCCGCGATCTTCCGTCGCGGATGCGGGGGCTTCGGCGCCCTTGAACAGCACCCTCCAGGCGCCTTCGTATGTTGTATCGAAGAGCCCGCTCAGCGCCTGGTGCTGTTCCGGATTGAACTCCCACAAATTGAATGCCTGTTATTGGCATGGGAGGATCCGCCGGATGAGCATGACTTGGACCACGTCGACGAGCCTGAGCCTATTGCTCACTGTCGGTGTCAAAACCGGCGGATCTCGGGTAGGGGGTCCCGAACTGTGCGTCTAGGCGGATGGTAACAGGAGACAAGGGACACGATGTTTTTTACCCAGGTTCGGGCCCTCTCGATGGAGGTAAAACCCTACTCCTGCTTGATTGATATTGATGATATGGGTAGTACAAGAGTGGATCTACCACGAGATCAAGGAGGCTAAACCCTAGAAGCTAGCCTATGGTATGATTGTTGAGATGTCATGTTCGTCCTACGGACTAAGGCCCTCCGGTTTATATAGATACCGGAGAGGCTAGGGTTACACAGAGTCGGTTACAATAGTAGGAGATCTACGTATCCGTATCGCCAAGCTTGCCTTCCACGCCAAGTAAAGTACCTTCCGGACACGAGCCGGAGTCTTCAATCTTCTATCTTCGTAGTCTTGGAGTCCGGCGGACATTGATAGTCCGGCTGTCCGAACACCCCCTAGTCCAGGACTCCCTCAGTAGCCCCTGAACCAGTCTTCAATGACGATAAGTCCGGCGTGCATAATGTTCGGCATTGCAAGGCGGGTTCCCCTCCTTGAATAATTCGGAGAAGATAATGAACACCAGGATAGTGTCCGGCTCTGCAAAATAAATTCCACATTCCAACGTAGAGAGAATAAAATATACACTTAGCTCAATCTGCGGACGTATTATGCGGCGTGACATCACACCGCCACCAGGCCTTTGTTTGAATCATTATACCACCTCAGCATTAGCTGAGCGGTTTCCTCGGCACGTCTTATCGAAGCAGAGATCGTGTTCCCCTTATTCCGGGATTCTCATCAATACGTGTGTGGGTAACCCAACCGCGCCATCAATGATGGTGCTTGGGAGATAAGCGAGTTTTACCGGGCCGGTGAGGGACGCATAGTTTTGTCCGCCTATATATAAGGGATAAGGATTCACCTTCTCACCTACGCCTTCTTCCTCCTTTGCTTATCCATCCCCGCGAATTCAAGCTCCAACGCCCGAACTCGCGCATCTCACCTCGACCTTCTCCGAATATGACTGGAGCGGGAGGCAAATGGTTAGCCTCCACCGTCAAGGAGGAGGACATCACCAAACTGCGCAGCGCCGGATACCTTTCCGGCAATATCGCGCATCGGCTGCCCGACGATGGGCAGCTCATCCCTACCCCCGGGCCTCATGAGAGGGTCGTCTTCCTTCCCCACTTCCTCCGCGGACTGGGCTTTCCGCTCCATCCATTTGTCCGGGGGCTCATGTATTATTACGGCCTGGATTTCCACGATCTGGCGCCGAATTTTATCCTCAACATCTCGGCGTTTATCGTCGTGTGCGAGGCCTTTCTCTGCATCCGGCCCCACTTCGGCCTGTGGCTCAAGACCTTTAACGTCAAGCCGAAGGTTGTGAAGGGTACGCAAGCGGAATGCGGAGGCGCTATGTTGGGCAAATTGCCCAACGTCCCCTGGCTAGAAGGGACCTTCGTGGACTCCGTCAAGGGGTGGCAATCGGGGTGGTTCTATATCACCGAGCCGCGCAAATCCATGTGGGCGGCGGCCCCCGAGTTTAGATCTGGCATCCCCATGCAGCTCACCTCCTGGAAACAGAAGGGCTTGCAGTGGGGGAATCCGGTGGAGGTGACGGGACTCCGAGCTTGTATCAAGAAGATGGCGAGCAATAAGCTCAGGCTCGTCGACATGGTCCAAGTCATGCTCATCCGGCGGATCCTCCCATGCCAAGAACGGGCATTTAATTTGTGGGAGTTCAATCCGGAACAGCACCAGGCGTTAAACGAACTCTTCAATACAACATACGAAGGCGCCTGGAGGGTGCTGTTCAAGGGCACCGAAGCCCCTATGTCCGCGACCAAAGACCGCGTATTCAGCTCGCAGAATCCAACTGACGAGGTAAGTGATTCGACCCCACTACGGGACACTTGTGATAATTAGATTGACTCTAGTGAGGCTTCAATCTGGCTCTTCCTTCGATAGGAATGGATGGAGAAGGCCAAGCTGCTTATCAGCCCGGCTCCCATGCCAGAAGACCCAGCAAACGCCCGCTTAACAGGGCTGCTGGTTCCGGCACCGCACGTGGTGCCGGAGAAGAAGGCCAAGAAGGTGGCCGCGGGGACTCGAAAGAGTTCCCGCAATCCGGCGTCTGACGACGACGAGGATTCCCCTCCTGAAGACGAGGAGGAGTACTCTCTCCCGGAGCAGGGAGAGAAGAAAAGGAAGGCTTCCCCCATCGGGGGGGCCGAAGGGTCCAAGAGGGGGAGAACTATCCCCCCGGACAGTTCCGCCAACATCAACGTTGGTGAGGATGAGCGGCCTCCAAGGGCCAGGCGTCCGGCAAGATCGTAAGTATCCGGATCCTTGATGTGTAATTTCTTTTATGTCGCGAAGTATCCTTCTAACGCCGCATTCTGTCCGTAGCCCGGCCAATGATGATCTCCCCGGCTCATCGAGCGGGTCATTGGCCTCGTCGGATGTGAATTCCATCCCAACTGCCTCCTCCCCACGCGCCAACGAGGACGCCGAAGTGGGATCCCAAAGAGGGACCCATCAGGAGGAGGCTCCGGAGGCGCCGTCAGGCAGCCCCCCGGACTTCATGCCGGACTCCACATCGGAACCCGCAGTGGTTCCAGAGTCCGGCAAGCGGCCCCTTCGAAAGAAGGGCAGGACCGTGACGCCGGCAGCCTCCGTCCAACCGGAGGCGCCGGATAACCTCCTGGAAGTGCTTAAAGGCGCTTCCATCGAGGAAGAACACCGCACTCTCATGAGTGTGGTGATTGAGAAGGTTCAGCTCACGAAAAGCGGGCTGACCGAAGCCTGCAGTATCCTTTTAACAGGCTTTGAGGTAAGAAGTTAAAATTATGTAATATAATACCGCATAGACAGTAGCCCCTGATGCTTGGTTCGGTGTTCGGAAAGAAAAGCCGGACTAAGGATGTATAACAAGATATACGCAGGGTTGCCTAAAATATGTCAATATGGGTTTGCAGGCTGCGCTGTTGACCTCTGCCGCATTAACGGCAGAGGTCGAGGCGCTGAAGAAGGACCTTGAGCGGTCAGAGCAGGAGCTCGGCCATGCCAAGGGGCAACTCAAGGAAAAAGAAGGTGAATAACACCCCTTTAAATAAGTACCTTACAGAAAAGGTTTTGGTTGCAAAAATGAACAAGGATAATATGTGTATTGCAGGGGCCACTAAGGAGGTGGCAGCCCTGAAGGATGCCGTGTCCATGGCCAAACGCAATGCGGCCGCGGAACGGGCTGAGCGAGAAAAGCGAGTGGCACTGGTGGCGGAAGTTCGGCAAGAGCTCCAGGCTCTCATGGAAAAGCATGAGAGTTTGGAGCGTGACTCCGAGACTCGAGAGTCCGAGCTTGCCTCGGCTCTCGAAAGTGCCCAGTCCGCCAAGGCCAAGGCCCAGAAGGCCCATCAGGAGGTAGAGGACATGAAGAAGATAGTGGCGGGTAAGGCGTTTTTCATGCAGAGCAAGCATGTTAATGTAAATTACCGGATACTTACCCGAATTCAGAGCTCTCTAGGGGCGTTTGCAGATCTGCCGCGTAGTGCGTCTGATGCCGCCGCATTCTATCGTGGCGAGGAGGGGAGCTCGACGGAGAAGGTCTTCTGGTCTCAGTATGCTGAGGCTGGCCATCCGGTGCCCCCAAGCGACCAGCTGAAGCAGCTGATCGAACTCCACAAAGTAGCTGAGGAGGCCATGAAGGGCCTCATAGTCCGGCTGTGACCTGGACAGGCCATGCATGGTAGCTACTTTGGCCTCGTGCGGCGGCTGGTGGATGCATGCCCTAGGCTGGATGTAGTCAAGCGCTCCGCCTGTATCGAAGGTGCTCGTCGGGCCCTTGCCCGCATAAAGGTGCAATGGGGCAAATTGGATGCGGAGAAGCTTCTCACGGACCCACCGCCACCGGGCAAGGAGTATCGCACGCCGGAGAAGTATTATAATATTATCCTGAAGGGAGCCTGCAATATTGCAGATGAGTGCTCCCGAAATGTAATCTTTGAGTGAACTCGCTGTGTATTTATCCTGTGCGCTGAAAACTTCGTTCATATGCGCCATGAGCAACGCTTGTTTAATTTAAAATATTACCTTCTGTTTGGCCGTTTATAAAATCTGAGAGATGGCAAGTCGTTGGCTTCAGCCCCCAAGCCACAAGTGCTGGGGTGTTCGGTGATAAACTTGAGCACTCTTGTTCCCATATTTGGGTCCATCTAGGGAGGCGCTCAACACGACGAACAAGGCAACCGGACTTATAATGCTTGAACACTCTCACTTAGCCATAGAATTCTATAATTTTAAATTTCGGCGAAGCCCCTGGTATTCGGAAGACCGAATCCGGGGCGCTATCCACGCCTTCATCGGACATAATCCGGAACTTCGCTCGAAGCGGCGTGAGTCTTTAAGGACCCGAAAAAACCTCTCGAAGAGCGACCAGTCTCTCGCCTTATCATGCCGGTCAGTTTTAGCTTTCTCCACTGAGGCGTTAACCCGGCTCAACCGGGGCGCAATCGCAGTGGTTCTCCCAGTGCTACCTTAGCCGACGGAACGGAAACGTAAGGAGCCAAACATGGGAGCCGGGCAAACCCAACTATTGACCCAAGACATGATTCGGAGCTGATTCATATAATGCTATAAGTTCGGGGTGCCGCACTTGTGAAAGTGTTCGGACTTTATCACACCATCAAGCGGGGAACATAAGCCCCTGGTGTATTATGCCGTACCAAAAATATACGGGTGCCAGAATGTCATATAATGAACATATATATAAAATGTAATGCAATTGCGATCATAAAGGTGCTGCATTATTAGTGAAAGAAAAAGTCTGCTAGTAGAGCGGACTGATACAAATAGTGCGGTAAGCAAGGGATTTGGACTAAATAAACATGTCCCCCTCCAGGGATGAGCTGCGGATTTGGTGTATATAATCAAATTTAATGCTCGTAATTGAGACCACCTAAGTGTTCGACGCGGCCTTCTGTAGTCCCTGACTATTGCATCATGAGTTCGGCAGGTTCACCGCCGGACAGGGCTTCTGGTTAACAGAGTCCTGTGTACAAAAAATAAGAAAAATAATAATAATAAAAAAGAGGCGCATTTGCAAGCCCCTGGTGTGGTCGAACCGCACTCTGGGTCCGTTGTGATGGTGCCCCCTCCCCTCTGCCCATGGTATCTCCAAAGCGTAATGATGTACGCGGAGTGTTATTCTTGCGATCATACGCGGGCGAGGGTTGGGGCCGCATTTGCTACGCGTGCTCTGATCGCGCCAGGTGGTCTTGACTGATATTGCTCCGGGCGCGCTTTGCTGTATCCGGCCGTTTAACGGCCGGGCTCGAGAATTGCCTTAATAGGCTGCTCTGTACTTCTGCCGCGAGAGCCGCTGTATGTTCCTCCGTTCGGAGGGAGCGTTCTGTATTCCCATTGACTATAATGACTCCACGAGGGCCTGACATCTTGAGCTTTAGGTATGCATAATGCGGCACCGCGTTGAATTTTGCAAACGCGGTTCGTCCGAGCAGGGCGTGATAGCCGCTACGGAACGGGACTATGTTGAAGATTAACACTTCGCTTCGGAAATTATCCGGGGATCCGAAGACCACTTCCAGTGTGACTGAGCCTGTACAGTTAGCTTCCACTCCTGGGATGACACCTTTAAAGGTTGTCTTTGTAGGTTTGATCCTGGATGGGTCTATGCCCATTTTGCGCACCGTGTCCTGATAAAGCAGGTTCAGGCTGCTGCCGCCGTCCATCAGGACTCTTGTGAGGTGAAATCCATCGACGATTGGGTCTAAGACCAATGCGGCGAATCCGCCATGGCGTATGCTGGTCGGATGGTCTCTTCGATCGAAAGTGATCGGACAGGAGGACCATGGATTGGACTTTGGGGCGACTGGCTCCATCGCATAGACGTCCCGTAGTGCGCGCTTCCTCTCCCTCTTGGGTATATGGGTCGCGTAAATCATATTCACCGTCCGCACTTGCGGGGGGAAACCCTTCTGTCCTCTATTGTTCGGCGGCCGGGTCTCTTCCTCGTCGTCGCTATTTAGCCCCTTGTCATTGTGTTCGGCAATTAACTTGCCGGCCTGCTTGAACACCCAACAATCTCTATTGGTGTGATTAGCTGGCTTTTCGAGGGTGCCATGTATCTGGCATGAGCGGTCGAGTATTCGGTCCAAATTGGACGGACCCGGAGTGGTTCTTTTAAATGGCTTCTTCCGTTGAGCGGGTTTGGAGCCTCGGAATCCGGCATTGACTGCCGTATCCTCCTTGTCATCGCCGTTAATGCGGCGCTTGTTTTTGATTCGACGTGACCTGCCGTTGTTGTCCTTAGTGTCCGGACTGCCAGAATTTTTGCGGAGATTGTTGCTGCGGGCTAGCCAGCTGTCCTCTCCCGCACAAAAGCGGGTCATTAATGATGTGAGGGCTGCCATGGATTTTGGCTTCTCCTGCCCCAGGTGCCGGGCTAGCCATTCGTCCCGGATGTTATGTTTGAAGGCTGCAAGGGCCTCCGCATCCGGACAGTCGACGATTTGATTTTTCTTCGTCAAGAACCGTGTCCAGAATTATCTGGCCGATTCGTCTGGCTGTTGAATAATGTGGCTTAGGTCATCAGCGTCTGGTGGTCGCACATACGTGCCTTGGAAGTTATTAAGGAATGCGGCCTCCAGGTCTTTCCAACACCCAATTGACTCTGCGGGCAGGCTGTTAAGCCAATGCCGAGATGGTCCTTTAAGCTTGAGTGGGAGATACTTGATGGCATGTAGGTCATCACCGCGGGCCATATGAATATGGAGAAGATAGTCTTCGATCCAAACTGCGGGGTCTGTTGTGCCATCGTAGGATTCGATGTTTACGGGTTTAAACCCTTCGGGGATCTGATGATCCATTACTTTGTCAGTGAAGCATAGAGGGTGTGCGGCGCCCCTGTATTGAGCGATGTCGCGACGCAGCTCAAGGGAGCGCTGTCTGCTGTGTTCGGCCCGGCCAGGATTATTGTATCCGGCACGGCGGTATTCGCCGTGGGTCGTAGGGCGCCCACGTGATCCATAGATGGATCTGGATTGTCTTGCTTTGTCCTCCAATATGTCTCGCAAGTCCGGCGCGTTCCCTTTTGGTTTCGTACTCTTGGATCGAAGCCGGGGTACGGTCTTGGCTGGGGGCCTGAATGCCTCTCTATCGCGACCACGGGGTGGTCGGTCAGCCCTGTCGTGCGCTGGTGATGAAGGTATGTATGCTTCCTCCTCTAATCGGGGGAGCAGCTTGCGTCTTGGGTAACTTTTGGAGGGACATTCGAGTTTATATTCTTCGGCTGCGAGGACCTCGGTCCATCGACCGGCCAGCAGATCTTGATCAGCTTGGAGTTGTTGCTGCCTTTTCTTCGGGCTATTTGCCGTGGCGATAAGCCTGCGCTTGAAGCGCTCTTGTTCGACGGGATCCTCAGGTACGGCGAGTTCGTCATCGTTGAGGCTTGCTTCGTCTTCAGAGGGAGGCATGTAGTTATCATCCTCAACCCCTTCGTTTGCTGCCCTCTCATGAGGGCTTGCTTCTGCATCCTCCTGCGCTGAGTCTTGCGGGAGGGGATTGTCTTCGGCACTCTCTGGAGTGTTATTATCTCCTGTGCCGGAATCTCCGTTTTTGCTGTGGCGAGTTTTAGAGCGGCGCCGCGGACGTCGGCGCTTGGGCTGTTTCTTTAAGGAATCTGCCTCCGCTGTTCCTTCGCCGTCCCCATCTTTTGGGGTATCCACCATGTATACGTCATATGACGAGGTGGCCTTCCAGTGCCCTATGGGCGCTGGTTCCTGTTCGTCTCCGGCATCGTCTTCCGTAGCGCCGATGTCTTCGGAGTCGTAGTCTAGCATGTCGGTTAAATCGTCGACAGTGGCTACAAAGTGGGTGGTGGGTGGGCTCTGAATTTCTTCGTCGTCCGCATCCCAACCATCCTGGCCATAATCCGGCCAGGACTCTCCTGATAGCGAGAGATGTTTTAGTGAATTTAAGATATCGCCGAAAGGCGAGCAATGAAAGATGTCCGCGGCGGTGAATTCCATAACCGGCGCCCAATATGGATCGATTGGTAGGGGCGCGGGAGGTTCGGAGTCCGGCGAGGAGTCCGGCGCCTCGGAATCACGAGTTTCGCAGGGGACAAGATCGGCGTTCGGCTCCATCGCCGTGGATGTTGAAGCCCCCGGGGCGGCGTCTATTCGCCAGCCCTCGATCTGGGCGATCGGCTCCGGGCTAATGGCCGGAGCGGATTCGTGTGCGGCCACCAAAGCACTTTTCGGCGGCAGAGCTAGATCATGCCCATCGTCACAGTGCGGCGTGCTTGGCTGTGGCTCGAGTCCATCGAGGATCAAATCTCCTCGGACATCGGCCGTGAAGTTTAAGCTTCCAAATCTGACCTGACGGCCAGGGGCGTAGCTTTCGATCTGCTCCAGATGGCCAAGTGAATTGGCCCGCAGTGCGAAGCCGCCGAATACGAAGATCTGTCCGGGGAGGAAAGTCTCACCCAAGACAGTGTTGCAAGTTGAAGATGCCATCAAGCCTATCGGTGACGACACAGAGGAACTCTCAATGAAAGCACCAATGTCGGTGTCAAAACCGGCGGATCTCGGGTAGGGGGTCCCGAACTGTGCGTCTAGGCGGATGGTAACAGGAGACAAGGGACACGATGTTTTTTACACAAGTTCGGGCCCTCTCGATGGAGGTAAAACCCTACTCCTGCTTGATTGATATTGATGATATGGGTAGTACAAGAGTGGATCTACCACGAGATCAAGGAGGCTAAACCCTAGAAGCTAGCCTATGGTATGATTGTTGAGATGTCATGTTCGTCCTACGGACTACGGCCCTCCGGTTTATATAGATACAGGAGAGGCTAGGGTTACACAGAGTCGGTTACAATAGTAGGAGATCTACGTATCCGTATCGCCAAGCTTGCCTTCCACGCCAAGTAAAGTACCTTCCGGACACGAGCCGGAGTCTTCAATCTTCTATCTTCGTAGTCTTGGAGTCTGGCGGACATTGATAGTCCGGCTGTCCGAACACCCCCTAGTCCAGGACTCCCTCACTCACCATCTTCTTGATGCAGGCTCGGAGTCCCGTCACCTCCACCGGATTGCCCCACTGCAAGCCCTTCTCTTTTTAGGAGGTGAGTTGCATGGGGAGGCCAGATCTAAACTCGGGGGCCGCCGCCCATGTGGGCTTGCGCGGCTCGGTGATGTAGAACCACCCCGATTGCCACCCCTTGACGGAGTCCACGAAGGTCCCTTCGAGCCAAGGAACGTTGGGCAATTTGCCCAACATGGCGCCTCCGCATTCCGCTTGCGTACCCTTCACAACCTTCGGCTTGACGTTGAAGGTCTTGAGCCACAGGCCGAAGTGGGGCCGGATGCAGAGGAAGGCCTCACACACGACGATGAACGCCGAGATGTTGAGGATGAAGTTCGGCGCCAGATCATGGAAATCCAGGCCGTAGTAAAACATGAGCCCCCGGACGAATGGATGGAGCGGAAAGCCCAGTCTGCGGAGGAAGTGGGGGAGAAAGACGACCCTCTCATGAGGCCCTGGGGTAGGGATGAGCTGCCCCTTGTCGGGCAGCCGATGCGCGATATCGCTGGAAAGGTATCCGGCATCGCGCAGCTTGGTGATGTCCTCCTCCTTAGCGGTGGAGGCTAACCATTTACCTCTCGCTCCGGACATATTCGGAGAAGGTCGAGGTGAGATGCGCAAGCTTGGGCGTTGGAGCTTGAGTGCGCGGAGATGGATAAGCAAAGGAGGAGGAAGGCGTGGGTGAGAAGGTGAATCCTTATCCCTTATATATAGGCGGACGAAAACTATGCGTCCCCCACCGGCTTGGTAAAACTCGCTTATCTCCCAAGAGCCACCATCAATGGTGCGGTTGGGTTACCCACGTCCGTATTGATGAGAATCCCGGAATAAGGGGAACACGATCTCTGCTTCGACAAGACGTGCCAAGGAAACCGCTTCGCTAAACGTGCTGAGGTGGTATAGTAAAAAACGATTCAAACAAGGGCTTGGTGGCGGTGTGATGTCATGCCGCATAATACGTCAGCAGACTGAGCTAAGTGTACATTTTATTCTCTCTATGGTGGAATGTGGAAATTATTTTTGCAGAGCCAGACACTATCCTGGTGTTCATGATCTTCTCTGGATTATTCAAGGGAGGAACCCGCCTTGCAATGCCGAACATTATGCACGCCGGACTTATCGTCATTGAAGACTGGTTCAGGGGCTACTGAGGGAGTCCTGGACTAGGGGGTGTCCGGACAGCCGGACTATCATTATCCGCCGGACTCCAAGACTACGAAGATACAAGATTGAAGACTCCGGCTCGTGTCCGGATGGTACTTTCCTTGGCGTGGAAGGCAAGCTTGGCAATACGGATATGTAGATCTCCTACCATTGTAACCGACTCTATGTAACCCTAGCCTCCTCCGGTGTCTATATAAACCGGAGGGCTTTAGTCCGTAGGACAACATACATTACAACAATCATACCATAGGCTAGCTTCTAGGGTTTAGCCTCCTTGATCTCGTGGTAGATCTACTCTTGTACTACCCATATCATCAATATTAATCAAGCAGGACGTAGGGTTTTACCTCCATCGAGAGGGCCCGAACCTGGGTAAAACATTGTGTCCCTTGTCTCCTGTTACCATCCGCCTAGACGCACAGTTCGGGACCCCTTACCCGAGATCCGCCGGTTTTGACACCGACAACGAGTGAAACAACGAATGGAAATAAGATTCTTAATAATATGAGGAGGCACAAGTATGTTAGACAAAGATAATGGCATAGAATTAGAAGGAAAAGAAGTGTGCCCGACGTGTGTGATAGAAAGTGTGGAACCATCGCCAACAATGATGCGGCGGTCGGTAGTGACGGGAGTGAAGGAGGCAAGATTACCAGGATGAGCAAACATGTGAGCTGTGGCCCCGGTGTCCATGTACCAATCACCACCGCCAGTGTAGTTGTTTGGTGTAGGGGCGGTGTGCAGCACGGCGAGGAGCGCCGGGTCCCAAGGCACCGGCAACAGGGCCGGCGAGGGAGGCGACGACACCATCGGGTAGCTGTAACCACCGCTCAACTATGGCGGTGGGTACCCTCCATAGGTCTGCATAGCCGCTTAGTACATCTGATGTGCCGGCGGGCGCGGCACGGGGAGGGTCGGTACAGGAGCCCGCAGGACCGGCATGGTGTATGCATGAACGACACCGGTCCACGGGTTGTAGCCGGAGGCCAACGGAGGAGGCACCTGAAGCTGCTGCTGCTGATGAGGCGCATTGGCGCTCTGCTGCGGCTGCCCGCCGTGTCGGCCGTCGTGCCGACCCCCGCGGCGCCGTTTGGCAGGAGGGGCCGGAGGCCCGTACGGCAGGGGGAGTAGCCCAGGCTGCTGTTGCACCGGGTAGGGTGGCGGCGGCGCCGGGTAAGGTACCTGAGGGCGCTGCGGCAGCGGCGTGGCTGTCGTGTCAAAACCGGCAGATCTCAGGTAGGGGCGCCCAGGCTGTATGTCCGTGGATTGATGGTAACAATAATCAAAGGGACACAGTATTTACCTAGGTTCGGTCCCTCTTAATGGAGGTAAAACCCTACTACTGCTTGATTATATTCGATGCGTATAGGGGTTACACGAGTTGATCTACCTCGAGATCATAATGGCTAAACCCTAACTTGGCTAGCCTGTCAATGTTATGATCATGCCTTCGTTCTAAACCCTCCGGTTTATATAGATACCGAAGGGGCTTAGAGATGTACAAAGTCGGTTAAACAGAAAGGAAATAATATACCCGGACACCTAAACATGCCTTTCACGTATACGGGATCCCAACCGGACATGAGAAGTGGTCTTCTTCCTTGTATCTTGACAGCCCATTAGTCCGGCCCATATCGAATATACCGAACGCCTAAGGACCCCTTAGTCCAGAACTCCCTCAGTAGCCCCTGAACCAGTCTTCAATGATGACGTGTTCGGTGCGCAGATTGTCTTCAGCATTGCGAGGCGGGTTCCTCTCCTTGAATAACATATATTAGCTTTCCTTCATAAAAGGATTGTATTCGGCTTTGTATAATTAACACAACCCTTAGCCACGAGGGCAGGATATAAAAATAAATAAGAATAGTGACTTTACTAACAACTTTTATAGCGAAGCGTCAGACTTGAACCTTCAGTGCTTTGAACTGTTTTCATAGTCCACGTTTTGTGTTTTGAGGTCGAGCCCCCTTGGCCCGTCTTGTCAAAACAGAGATTGTGCCCACTTATTACAGGATTTCTCATCAGTAAGATTTGGGTAACCCAACCGTTTATGGCGCACACTCATGTTGGGAATGGGCGAGCTTCAAGGCATAAGTGGGGGGACGGTTGGCATTTTTACCGCCTATAAGAGGGAAATAGATTCCTCCTTCTTCCCCATGCCTTCTTCCAGCCTCAACCTTCCAATCTCCGAAGCTCTAGCGCCCGAAAGAAAGCTTTCGTCTTCCTCACCACCACCACCTCCTCCGACCATGGCCGGATCTGGTTCCAAGGGCAAGTGGGAGGCCTCCTCTGTCACGGAGAAGGAGATAAAGGATCTCCAGAGCGCGGGGTACCTGGCCGCAAACATTGCGCACAGGCTCCCCGACAAGGGCCAAATCATCCCTACTTCGGCGGCCGGCGAAAGGGTCGTTTTCCTCCCCCATTTCCTTAGAGGGTTAGGTTTTCCACTCCACTCCTTCATCCGAGGACTCATGTTCTATTACGGGCTAGATTTCCATGATCTAGCACCGAACTCTTTCCTCCTCATCTTGGCGTTCATCGTCGTGTGCGCGGCTTTACTCCGCACCCCCACACTTTGTCCTATGGCTAAAAATCTTCAGTGTGAAGCCGAAGGTGGTCGATGGGTAGCATGCGGACTGCGGCGGGGCCATGATAGCAAGCTGCCCAATGCCACATGGCCCAAGGGGGCCTTCATTGAGACCGTCAAGGTCTGGCAGCAAGAGTGGTTCTATATCACCGAGCCGCGCCACACCAAATGGGCGGCAATTCCGGAGTTCAGATCCAGACCCCCCCCCACGAGGCTCACTTCGTGGACTGCTAAGGGCCTCGACTGGGGGTCCCAGACGGAGGTGCAGACGTTGCAGATGCGCATCACCAACGTGCTGGGCAACAATGTTGGTCTCACCAATGTGGTGCAGATCATGCTCTTCCGCCGCATCGTCCCCTGCCAACGCTGGGCCTCCCCCATGTGGGAGTTCAATCCGGAGGAGCCGTGGACCCTGGAGCACTTCTCTGGCATGGTGCACGAAGGAATATGGAAGCTGCTCTTCAAGGACCAAAAGAGCTGGCCTATGGAGACCGAAGATGTCGGACTCGACGCCGAGAATCCGGCCATGCCGGTAAGTATTAGCTTTCTGAAGATATGTCCGGTCTACATTTTCGAGCGATATGAATCTTATCAGCCCACCTCTTAATAGGGATGGAATAATAAGGCGGAGCAGATCAAGAGTCCGGATCTGTTACCCGAAGACCCAGTCACTACTCAGCTGACGGAGATGCTGGTCCCGGCGCCCTACCAGGCGCCAGAGAAGAAGGGAAAGGAGCCCAAGGGCGGGCCCCTCCGCAGAGGTCCTTCGGATGCTATGTCTGAAGGGACCGAGGTCGTCTCCTCTCACAAGGAAGACAAGGACGAAGAGGAGGAGCAGGAGGTGGAGAGCGACTCTCCTCGCAAGACGAGGAGGAAGAAGAGGACGACCTTTGAGAACCCGGAGGGGGCAACACCGAAGAGGGCAATACCGAAGAGGAAAAAGATTACCCTCTCGGCCAGTTCGGACTCGAAGTCCGAACACAGCCCGAGGAGAGCTTCCAGGGTGAAGCCCCCGGCCAAATCGTAAGTATCAAAAATCTTACTTGTTCAGTTTCTGCTTACCCGCATCCGTTGCATAAATTGTATCTTTGCTTATATTTCAGCCCGCCACGTGATATCCCGAACACCTCGACCTCGTCGGGAAACTCTCTGGCGCCTGAAGAGGAAGAGAGCGACGAACCATCTCAAGCCCCAACCCCAACTGGCATGGAGGACACCGAGGTGTCGTCCCAAAGGACCTCTCCTGGCCGAGGAGGGGCGGACGAGTTCATCCAGAAGGTGCCCGAGGTTAATACCTCGGATGCCGCAGATCAGGGGACAGCGATCCCCACGATCATCGAGGGTGGAGGGTCTCAGTAGTTCGGCCCCCCGCCGAACACCGTCCCGGAGACCATGTGGCTCCGGGTTCATATCAGCATCCCCTACTTCGACGGAGAGGGGCGTGATACGTCTCCAACATATCTATAATTTTTGATTGTTCCATGCTATTATATTACCCCTTTTGGATGTTTATGGGCTTTATTTTACACATTTATATCATTTTTGGGACTAACCTACTAACCGGAGGCCCACCCATATTGTTGTTTTATTGCCTGTTTCAGTATTTCGAAGAAAAGGAATATCAAACGGAGTCCAAACGGAATGAAACCTTCGGCATCATCATTTTTTGGAAGATTATCACCCTGGAGACTTGGAGTCCAAGCCAGAAGGTCTTCGAGGAGCCCAGGAGATAGGGGGCGCGCCCCCCCTACAGGGCATGACGCCCTGTCTTGTGGGCCCCTCGAGCACCTCCCGACCAACTTCTTTCGCCTATATATGCCTACGTACCCTAAAACCATCAGAAATCAAGATAGATCGGGAGTTCCACTACCGCAAGCCTCTGTAGCCACCAAAAACCTCTCGGGATCCCGTTCCGGCACCCTGCCGGAGGGGGAATCCATCACCGGTGGCCATCTTCATCATCCCGGCGCTCTCCATGATGAGGAGGGAGTAGTTCACCCTCGGGGATGAGGGTATGTACTAGTAGCTATGTGATTGATATCTCTCTCTCGTGTTCTCGACTTCACACGATCTTGATGTATCGCGAGCTTTGCTATTATAGTTGGATCTTATGATGTTTCTCCCCCCCTCTACTCTCTTGTGATGAATTGAGTTTCCCTCTTTAAGTTATCTTATTGGATTGAGTCTTTATTTGAGAACACTTGATGTATGTCTTGCCGTGTTTATCTGTGGTGACAATGGGATATCACGTGCCTCTTGATGTATGTTTTGGTGACTGTCGGTGTCAAAACCGGCGGATCTCGGGTAGGGGGTCCCGAACTGTGCGTCTAGGCGGATGGTAACAGGAGACAAGGGACACGATGTTTTTTACCCAGGTTCGGGCCCTCTCGATGGAGGTAAAACCCTACTCCTGCTTGATTAATATTGATGATATGGGCAGTACAAGAGTGGATCTACCACAAGATCAAGGAGGCTAAACCCTAGAAGCTAGCCTATGGTATGATTGTTGAGATGTAATGTTGTGTCCTACGGACTAAGGCCCTCCGGTTTATATAGACACCGGAGAGGCTAGGGTTACACAGAGTCGGTTACAATAGTAGGAGATCTACGTATCCGTATCGCCAAGCTTGCCTTCCACGCCAAGTAAAGTACCTTCCGGAAACGAGCCGGAGTCTTCAATCTTCTATCTTCGTAGTAGGGGAGTCCGGCGGATATTGATAGTCCGGCTGTCCGAACACCCCCTAGTCCAGGACTCCCTCAGTAGCCCCTGAACCAGTCTTCAATGACGATAAGTCTTCAATGACGATAAGTCCGGCGTGCATAATGTTCGGCATTGCAAGGCGGGTTCCCCTCCTTGAATAATTCGGAGAAGATAATGAACACCAGGATAGTGTCCGGCTCTGCAAAATAAATTCCACATTCCAACGTAGAGAGAATAAAATATACACTTAGCTCAATCTGCTGACGTATTATGCGGTGCGACATCACATCGTCACCAGTCCTTTGTTTGAATCCTTGGCACGTCTTGTCGAAGTAGAGATCGTGTTCCCCTTATTCCAGGATTCTCATCAATACGTGCGTGGGTAACCCAACCGCGCCATCAACGGTGGCGCTTGGGAGATAAGCGAGTTTTACCAGGCCGGTGGGGGACACACAGTTTTGTCCGCCTACATATAAGGGATAAGGATTCACCTTCTCACCTACGCCTTCTTCCTCCTTTGCTTATCCATCCCCGCGAATTCAAGCTCCAACGCCCGAACTCGCGCATCTCACCTCGACCTTCTCCGAATATGTCTGGAGCGGGAGGTAAATGGTTAGCCTCCACCGTCAAGGAGGAGGACATCACCAAGCTGCGCAGCGCCGGATATCTTTCCGGCGATATCGCGCATCGGCTGCCCGACGAGGGGCAGCTCATCCCTACCCCCGGGCCTCATGAGAGGGTCGTCTTCCTTCCCCACTTCCTCCGCGGACTGGGCTTTCCGCTCCATCCATTTTTCTGGGGGCTCATGTATTATTACGGCCTGGATTTCCACGATCTGGCGCCGAACTTCGTCCTCAACATCTCGGCATTTATCGTCGTGTGCGAGGCCTTTCTCTGCATCCGGCCCCACTTCGGCCTATGGCTCAAGACCTTTAACGTCAAGCCGAAGGTTGTGAAGGGTACGCAAGCGGAATGCGGAGGCGCTATGTTGGGCAAATTGCCCAACGTCCCTTGGCTAGAAGGGACCTTCGTGGACTCCGTCAAGGGGTGGCAATCGGGGTGGTTCTATATCACCGAGCCGCGCAAATCCACATGGGCGGCGGCCCCTGAGTTTAGATCAGGCATCCCCATGCAGCTCACCTCCTGGAAAGAGAAGGGCTTGCAGTGGGGGAATCCGGTGGAGGTGACGGGACTCCGAGCTTGTATCAAGAAGATGGCGAGCGATAAGCTCAGGCTCGTCGACGTGGTCCAAGTCATGCTCATCCGGCGGATCCTCCCATGCCAAGAACGGGCATTTAATTTATAGGAGTTCAATCCGGAACAGCACCAGGCGCTAAACGGGCTCTTCGATACAACATACGAAGGCGCCTGGAGGGTGCTGTTCAAGGGCGCCGAAGCCCCTATGTCCGCGACCAAAGACCGCGGATTCAGCTCGCAGAATCCAACTGACGAGGTAAGTGATTTGACCCCATTACAGGACACTTGTGATAATTAGATTGACTCTAGTGAGGTTGTTAATTTGCCTCTTCCTTTGACAGGAATGGATGGAGAAGGCCGAGCTTCTTTATCAGCCCGGCTCCCATGCCAGAAGACCCAGCGAACGCCCGCTTAACAGGGCTGCTGGTTCCGGCACCGCACGTGGTGCCAGAGAAGAAGGCCAAGAAGGTGGCCGCGGGGACTCGAAAGAGCTCCCGCAATCAGGCGTCTGACGACGACGAGGACTCCTCTCCCGAAGACGACAAGGAGGAGGAGGAGTACTCCCTCCCGGAGGAGGGAGAGAAGAAAAGGAAGGCCTCCCCAATCGGGGCGGCCGAAGGGTCCAAGAGGGGGAGAACTATCCCCCCGGACAGTTTCGCCAACATCAATGTTGGCGAGGATGAGTGGCCTCCAAGGGCCAGGCGTCCGGCAAGATCGTAAGTATCCGGATCCTTGATGTGTAATTTCTTTTATGTCGCGAAGTATCCTTCTAACGCCGCATTCTGTCCGTAGTCCGGCCAATGATGATCTCCCCGGCTCATCGAGCGGGTCATTGGCCTCGTCGGATGTGAATTCCATCCCGACTGCCTCCTCCCCACGCGCCAACGAGGACGCCGAAGTGGGATCCCAAAGAGGGACCCATCAGGAGGAGGCTCCGGAGGCGCCGTCAGGCAGCCCCCCGGACTTCGTGCCGGACTCCACATCGGAACCCGCAGTGGTTCCAGAGTCCGGCAAGCGGCCCCTTTGAAACAAGGGCAGGACCGTGACGCCGGCGGCCTCCGTCCAACCGGAGGCGCCGGATAACCTGCTGGAAGCGCTTAAAGGCGCTTCCATCGAGGAAGAACACCGCACCATCATGAGTGCGGTGATTGAGAAGGTTCATCTCGCGAAAAGCGGGCTGACCGAAGCCTGCAGTAGCCTTTTAACAGGCTTTGAGGTAAGAAGTTAAAATTATGTAATATAATACCGCATAGACAGTAGCCCCTGATGCTTGGTTCGGTGTTCGGAAAGAAAAGCCGGACTAAGGATCTATAACAAGATATACGCAGGGTTGCTAAAAAATATGTCAATATGGGTTTGCAGGCTGCGCTGTTGACCTCTGCCGCCTTAACGGCGGAGGTCGAGGCGCTGAAGAAGGACCTTGAGCGTTCGGAGCAGGAGCTCGGCCATGCCAAGGGGCAGCTCAAGGAAAAAGAAGGTGAATAACACCCCTTTAAATAAGTACCTTACAGAGAAGGGTTTTGGTTGCAAATAAAATTAACAAGGATAATATGTGCATTGCAGGGGCCACTAATGAGGTGGCAACCCTGAAGGATGCTGTGTCCGCGGCCGAACGCAATGCGGCCGCGGAACGGGCTGAGCGAGAAAAGCAAGAGGCGCGGGTGGCGGAAGTTCGGCAAGAGCTCCAGGTTCTCATGGAAAAACATGAGAGTTTGGAGCGTGACTCCAAGACTCGAGAGTCCGAGCTTGCCTCGGCTCTCGAAAGTGCCAAGTCCGCCAAGGCCGAGGCCCATAAGGCCCTTCAGGAGGTTGAGGACATAAAAAAGATAGCGGCGGGTAAGGCGTTTTTCATGCAAAGCAGGCATGTTAATATAAACTACCGGACACTTACCCGAATTCGGCGCTCTCCAGGGGCGTTTGCAGATCTGCCGCGTAGTGCGGCTGATGCAGGCACATTCTATCGTGGCGAGGAGGGGAGCTCGACGGAGAAGGTCTTCTGGTCTCAGTATGCTGAGGCCGGCCATCCGGTGCCCCCAAGCGACCAGCTGAAGCAGCTGGTCGAACTCCACAAGGTAGCTGAGGAGGCCATGAGGGGCCTCATAGTCCGGCTGTGGCCTGGACAGGCCATGCCTGGTAGCTACTTTGGCCTCGTGCGGCGGCTGGTGGATGCATGCCCTAGGCTGGATGTAGTCAAGCGCTCCGCCTGTATCGAAGGTGCTCGTCGGGCCCTTGCCCGCATAAAGGTGCAATGGGGCAAATTGGATGCGGATAAGCTTCTCACGGACCCACCGCCACCGGGCAAGGAGTATCGCACGCCGGAGAAGTATTATAATACTGTCCTGAAGGGAGCCTGCAATATTGTAGATGAGTGCTCCCGAAATGTAATCTTTGAGTGAACTCACTGTGTATTTATCCTGTGCGCTGAAAACTTCGTTCATATGCGCCATGAGCAACGCTTGTTTAATTTAAAATATTACCTTCTGTGCGGCCGTTTATAAAATCTGAGAGATGGCAAGTCGTTGGCTTCAGCCCCCAAGCCACGAGTGCTGGGCTGTTCGGTGATAAACTTGAGCACTCTTGTTCCCATATTTGGGTCCATCTAGGGAGGCGCTCAACACGACGAACAAGGCAACCGGACTTATAGTGCTTGAACACTCTCACTTAGCCATAGAATTCTATAATTTTAAATTTCGGCGAAGCCCCTGGTATTCGGAAGACCGAATCCGGGGCGCTATCCACGCCTTCATCGGACATAATCCGGAACTTCGCTCGAAGCGGCGTGAGTCTTTAAGGACCCGAAAAAACCTCTCGAACAGCGACCAGTCTCTCGCCTTATCATGCCGGTCAGTTTTAGCTTTCTCCACTGAGGCGTTAACCCGGCTTAACCGGGGCGCAATCGCAGTGGTTCTCCCAGTGCTACCTTAGCCGATGGAACGGAAACGTAAGGAGCCAAACATGGGAGCCGGGCAAACCCAACTATTGACCCAAGACATGATTCGGAGCCGATTCATATAATGCTATAAGTTCGGGGTGCCGCACTTGTTAAAGTGTTCGGACTTTATCACACCATAAAGGGGGGAACATAAGCCCCTGGTGTATTATGCGGTACCAAAATATACGGGTGCCAGATGCCATATAATGAACATATATATATATATAATGTGATGCATTTGTGAAAAATGCCTTCTAGCCGGATTGTAGATCGTTTGTCTTTGCCGACCTTTTCGCTTCGACCTCGGGACCCTAGAGTCCGGAGTGTGTCAGAATACCTTTTTGGTTAAGAAACAACCGTGGTATGCATGGAGACCAGGCGTAGGGGTCATTAGTGCTTTATCAGACAAGTGCCCAACTAGTTATGTTATATTACATGGTTAGTAAGAAACATCTTCCAGGGAGAATAGTTCTGTTAAGGGTTCCTTTCCCTGGGAGGCATGCCCTAAAGTGCATGTCCGGACTGCAAAGAAAGCAGTAAAACATCTGGGGGCAAATAGATAAATAGGTAAAAAGTCATCTTTTAAGTCACCGACCGAATATTCCCTTAAGAACGCTAGCTTTCGGCTTCACCCAGTCTGAGGTACACATCCCGCTGACCCGGCAGTAACAATCACAGAGGTGCTCCCTTTACCTCCTAGCCGAACAATCGGGAACATAGGGGTAAGCACAGGAGCCAGGCAACCCAGCTTGGCCAAAACTTAAGTCATATCGATGCATATAATGGCGAATAAAAGGTACATGTGGAAGCTTGACACATGTGCTGGGTATGAAACCCGTATAATTGAGCTTCTGTAAAAGAAGCCCCCAGGAATAATGAGTGCGGATGGCACATCATGCGTATGCAAAGAATGCAAAAATAGGCCCGGAGCATTATTAATGAAAGAAAAGTCTGCAAGTAGAGTGGACTGATACAAATAGTGCGGTAAGCAAGGGATTTGGACTAAATAAACATGCCCCCCTCCAGGGATTAGCTGCGGATTTGGTGCATATAATCAAATTTAATGCTCGTAATTGAGACCACCTGAGTGTTCGACGCGGCCTTCTGTAGTCCCTGACTTATTGCATCATGAGTTCGGCAGGTTCACCGCCGGACAGGGCTTCTGGTTAACAGAGTCCTGTGTACAAAAAATAAGAAAAATAATAATAATAAAAAAGAGGCACATTTGCGAGCCCCTGGTGTGGTCGAGCCGCACTCTGGGTCCGTTGTGATGGTGCCCCTCCCCTCTGCCCATGGTATCTCCAAAGCGTAATGATGTACGCGGAGTGTTATTCTTGCGATCATACGCGGGCGAGGGTTGGGGCCGCATTGCTACGCGTGCTCTGATCGCGCCAGGTGGTCTTGGTTGATATTGCTCCGAGCGCGCTTTGATGTATCCGGCTTTTTAATTGCCAGACTAGAGAACTGCCATAGAAGGCTACTCTGTACTTCTGCCGCAAGAGCCGCTGTATGTTCCTCCGTTCGGAGGGGGCGTTCCGTATTCCCATTGACTGTAATGACTCCACGAGGGCCTGGCATCTTGAGCTTTAGGTATGCATAATGCGGCACCGCGTTGAATTTGGCAAACGCGGTTCGTCCGAGCAGAGCATGATAGCCGCTGCGAAACGGGACTATGTCGAAGATTAACTCTTCGCTTCGGAAATTATCCGGGGATCCGAAGACCACTTCCAGTGTGACTGAGCCTGTACAGTTAGCTTCCACTCCTGGGATGACACCTTTAAAGGTTTTTTTTGTAGGTTTGATCCTGGATGGGTCTATGCCCATTTTGCGCACCGTGTCCTGGTAAAGCAGGTTCAGGCTGCTGCCGCCGTCCATTAGGACTCTTGTGAGGTGAAATCCATCGACGATTGGGTCTAAGACCAATGCGGCGAATCCGCCATGTCGTATGCTGGTCGGATGGTCTCTTCGATCGAAAGTGATCGGACAGGAGGACCATCGATTGAACTTTGGGGTGACTGGCTCCATCGCATAGACATCCCGTAGTGCGCGCTTCCTCTCCCTCTTGGGTATATGGGTCGCGTAAATCATATTCACCGTCCGCACTTGTGGGGGGAAACCCTTCTGTCCTCTATTGTTCGGCGGCCAGGTCTCTTCCTCGTCGTCGCTATTTAGCCCCTTGTCATTGTTTTCGGCAATTAACTTGCCGGCCTGCTTGAACACCCAACAATCTCTATTGTTGTGAGTAGCCGGCTTTTCGGGGGTGCCATGTTTCTGGCATGAGCGGTCGAGTATTCGGTCCAAATTGGACGGACCCGGAGTGGTTCTTTTAAATGGCTTCTTCCGTTGAGCGGGTTTGGAGCCTCGGAATCCGGCATTGACTGCCGTATCCTCCTTGTCGTCGCCGTTAATGCGGCGCTTGTTTTTGATTCGACGTGACCTGCCGTTGTTGTCCTTAGTGTCCGGACTGCCAGAATTTTTGCGGAGATTGTTGCTGCGGGCTAGCCAGCTGTCCTCTCCCGCACAAAAGCGGTTCATTAATGATGTGAGGGCTGCCATGGATTTTGGCTTCTCCTGCCCCAGGTGCCGGGCTAGCCATTCGTCCCGGATGTTATGTTTGAAGGCTGCAAGGGCCTCCGCATCCGGACAGTCGATGATTTGATTTTTCTTCGTTAAGAACCGTGTCCAGAATTGTCTGGCCGATTCGTCTGGCTGTTGAATAATGTGGCTTAGGTCATCGGCGTCTGGTGGTCGCACATACGTGCCTTGGAAGTTATCAAGGAATGCGGCCTCCAGGTCTTCCCAACACCCAATTGACTCTGCGGGTAGGCTGTTAAGCCAATGCCGAGCTGGTCCTTTAAGCTTGAGTGGGAGATACTTGATGGCATGTAGGTCATCACCACGGGCCATATGAATATGGAGAAGATAGTCTTCGATCCACACTGCGGGGTCTGTTGTGCCATCGTAAGATTCGATGTTTACGGGTTTAAACCCTTCGGGGATCTGATGATCCATTACTTCATTAGTGAAGCATAGAGGGTGTGCGGCGCCCCTGTATTGGGCGATGTCGCGACGCAGCTCAAGGGAGCGCTGTCTGCTGTGTTCGGCCCGGCCAGGATTATTGTATCCGGCACGGCGGTATTCGTCGTGGGTCGTAGGGCGCCCACGTGATCCATAGATGGATCTGGATTGTCTTGCTTTGTCCTCCAATATGTCTCGCAAGTCCGGCGCATTCCCTTTTGGTTTCGTACTCTTGGATCGATGCCGGGGTACGATCTTGGCTGGGGGCCTGAATGCCTCTCTGTCGCGACCACGGGGTGGTCGGTCAGCCATGTCGTGCGCTGGTGATGAAGGTATGTATGCTTCCTCCTCTAATCGGGGGAGCAGCTTGCGTTTTGGGTAACTTTTGGAGGGACGTTCGAGTTTATAATCTTCGGCCGCGAGGACCTCGCTCCATCGATCGGCCAACAGATCCTGATCAGCTTGAAGCTGCTGCTGCTTTTTCTTTAGGCTGTTTGCTGTGGCGATAAGCCTGCGCTTGAAGCGCTCTTGTTCGACGGGATCCTCAGGTACGACGAATTCGTCATTGTTGAGGCTTGCTTCGTCTTCGGAGGGAGGCATATGATCATGATCCTCAACCTCTTCATCTGCCGCCCCCTCATGAGGGCTTGCTTCTGCATCCTCCTGCGCTGAGTCTTGCGGGAGGGGATTGTCTTCGGCACTCTCTGGAGTGTTATTATCTCCTGTGCCGGAATCTCCGTTTTTGCTGTGGCGAGATTTAGAGCGGCGCCGCTGACGCCGGCGCTTGGGCTGTTTCTTTAAGGAATCTGCCTCCGCTGTTCCTTCGCCGTCCCCATCTTTTGGGGTATCCACCATGTATACATCATATGACGAGGTGGCCTTCCAGTGCCCTGTGGGCGCTGGTTCCTGTTCGTCTCCGGCATCGTCCTCCATAGCGTCGATGTCTTTGGAGTCGTAGTCTAGCATGTCGGTTAAATCGTCGACAGTGGCTACTAAGTGGGTGGCGGGTGGTCTCTGAATTTCTTCGTCGTCCGCATCCCAACCATCCTGGCCATAATCCGGCCAGGACTCTCCTGATAACGAGAGATGCTTTAGTGAATTTATGATATCGCTAAAAGGCGAGCATTGAAATATGTCTGCGGCGGTGAATTCCATAACCGGCGCCCCATCTGGATCGATTGGTAGGGGCGCAGGAGGTTCAGAGTCCGGCGAGGAGTCCGGCACCTCGGAATCACGAGTTTCGCAGGGGACAAGATTGGTGTTCGGCTCCATCGCCGTGGATGTTGAAGCCCCCGGGGCGGCGTCTATCCACCAGCCCTCGATCTGGGCGATCGGCTCCGGGCTAGTGGCCGGAGCGGATTCGTGTGCGGCCATCGAAGCACTGTTCGGCGGCAGAGCTAGATCATGCCCATCGTCACAATGCGGCACGCTTGGCTGTGGCTCGAGTCCATCGAGGATCAAATCTCCTCGGACATCGGCCGTGAAGTTTAAGCTTCCAAATCTGACCTGGCGGCCAGGGGCGTAGCTTTCGATCTGCTCTAGATGGCCAAGAGAATCGGCCCGCAGTGCAAAGCCGCCGAATACGAAGATCTGTCCAGGGAGAAAAATCTCACCCTAGACAGCGTTGATGGTTGAAGATGCCATCGAGCCTATCGGTGACGACACAGAGGAACTCTCAATGAAAGCACCAATGTCGGTGTCAAAACCGGCGGATCTCGGGTAGGGGGTCCCGAACTGTGCGTCTAGGCGGATGGTAACAGGAGACAAGGGACATGATGTTTTTTACCCAGGTTCAGGCCCTCTCTATGGAGGTAAAACCCTACTCCTGCTTGATTAATATTGATGATATGGGCAGTACAAGAGTGGATCTACCACGAGATCAAGGAGGCTAAACCCTAGAAGCTAGCCTATGGTATGATTGTTGAGATATAATGTTGTGTCCTACGGACTAAGGCCCTCCGGTTTATGTAGACACCGGAGTGGCTAGGGTTACACAGAGCCGGTTACAATAGTAGGAGATCTACGTATCCGTATCGCCAAGCTTGCCTTCCACGCCAAGTAAAGTACCTTCCGGACACGAGCCGGAGTCTTCAATCTTCTATCTTCGTAGTAGTGGAGTCTGGCGGATATTGATAGTCCGGCTGTCCGAACACCCCCTAGTCCAGGACTCCCTCAGTGACCAACTTGTGGGTTCCACCCATGAACCTATGCATAGGGGTTGGCTCACGTTCTTGACTCTCTGGTAGAAACTTTGGGGCACTCTTTGAAGTACTTTGTGTTGGTTGGATGAATCTGAGATTGTGTGATGCATATCATATAATCATGCCCACGGATACTTGTAGTGACAATGGAGTATCTAGGTGACATTAGGGTTTTGGTTGATTTGTGTCTTAAGGTGTTATTCTAGTACGAACTCTTTTATAGATCGATCCGAAAGAATAACTTTGAGGTGGTTTCGTACCCTACCATAATCTCTACGTTTGTTCTCCGCTACTAGTGGCTTTGGAGTGACTCTTTGTTGCATGTTGAGGGCTTGTTATATGATCTATCTATGTTATTATTGTTGAGAGAACTTGCACTAGTGAAAGTATGAACCCTAGGTCTTGTTTCCTATCATTGCAATACCATTTACGCTCACTTTTATCATTAGTTACCTTGCTGTTTTTATATTTTCAGATTGCAAAAACCTATATCTACTATCTATTTTGCACTTGTATCACCATATCTTCGCCAAACTAGTGCACCTATACAATCTACCATTGTATTGGGTGTGTTGGGGACACAAGAGACTCTTTGTTATTTGGTTGCAGGGTTGTTTGAGAGAGACCATCTTCATCCTACGCCTCCCATGGATTGATAAACCTTAGGTCATCCACTTGAGGGAAATTTGCTACTGTCCTACAAACCTGTGCAATTGCAGGCCCAACAACGTCTACAAGAAGAAGGTTGTGTAGTAGACATCAAGCTCTTTTCTGGCGCTGTTGCCGGGGAGGCTAGGTAAATGGCACTCATTCACACCCCGTCAACTAAGCTCTTTTCTGGCGCCATTGCCGGGGAGGTGAGTGCTTGAAGGTATATCTTTAGATCTTGCAATCGAATCTTTTTGTTTCTTGCTTTATCACTAGTTTAGTTTATAAAAGAAAACTACAAAAATATGGAGTTAAGTTTGTCTCATACGCTTCATCTTTTTAATATCTTTCGTGAGTTTGATGGAAAAGAAAATAGTGCTCAAGTGCTAGAAGAAGAATGCATTAAACTGCTTGGTACTAAATCTTTGAATGATGAGCATGATTGCAATGTTGTTAGTATGAACTCTTTGAATATCCATAGTACTAATGATGATTGCACTAGTTATGATGAACATGTCTCCTATAAGCATTTTGATTTTTGTGGAGTGGATTGGATTTGCATGGACACACCAAATAGAGAAAATAGATATTGCAAGAGCCATACTTATTTAAAAACTAAAGGTTTGCAAGAAAGTCTTGATGAGTGTGCTAGAAGATTCAATATTTTTCGCACTCCTTGTGAACTTTGCAATGAACATGGTCATTTAAATCTCCAATGCAAACTGTTTTATTATCGAATCGTGTCCAAAAATTGTGATAGCTTGATTACCCTTGGGCATCATAAAGAGCTTAGCCTTCTTTTGGGGTATGAAGAAATGAAACGTATAACTGAGGGTATTCCAAAATTTAATCTTGATAGATTTCTTGATTTCTTGAGGATATTTATATGTTTTGTGCGGAGAATTGCATTGAAAATCCTTATATTGCCAATTACCTAAAGAAAAGAAAGCAAATAGAAGATGATGAGAATACTAATGAAAGGGAAGAGACTTTCCAATATCCTCCTATTATTTCCCATGATGAATTAGGTAACAAGGATGAGCTTTCTATTCAACCAATCTCATCAATAAGGAGCTCAAAGAGGAAGGTTGAACCCACACATAATATGAAGAAGAAAAAGAAAAGAAGGAGAAACAAAGGTAGAAAGGTATCTGAGGGAGTCCCGGATTAGGGGGTGTCCAGATAGCCGAACTATCACCTTTGGCCGGACTCCTGGACTATGAAGATACAAGATTGAAGACTTCGTCCCGTGTCCGGATGGGACTTTCCTTAGCGTGGAAGGCAAGCTTGGCGATATGGATATGTAGATCTCCTACCATTGTAACCGACTCTGTGTAACCCTAACCCTCTTCGGTGCCTATATAAACGGAGGGTTTTAGTCCGTAGGACGAACAACAATCATACCATAGGCTAGCTTCTAGGGTTTAGCCCTCTGATCTCGTGGTAGATCTACTCTTGTACCACCCATATCATCAATATTAATCAAGCAAGAGTAGGGTTTTACCTCCATCGAGAGGGCCCAAACCTGGGTAAAAACATCGTGTCCCTTGTCTCCTGTTACCATCCGCCTAGACGTACAGTTCGGGACCCCCTACCCGAGATCCGCCTGTTTTGACACCGACATTGGTGCTTTCATTGAGAGTTCCTCTGTGCCGTCGCCGTCAGGAAGGATGCCTCATCCCGTCTTTAACGACGACACTGTTGCTAAAAGAGCTTTGGCTATCGGCCAAACTCTCCGGCTAGGCGGTTTCCTTATGACCGCCAGTTCGGCCGCCGCGCCGACGATGACTTCTCGGGTCATCGAAAGCAATCTTCACGTTAACTTGGAATTCGCCGAGCAGTTAGATCCGACGGAGCTCTCTGCCTTAAATGAGCTCTTGGATCACATCGCCACCTTGGGAGTCGCTACAGACTACGATCAGATTGGGCCTACACCCAATCTGAGAGAGATTAACTCTCCCCAGGTTACCCACCATGTTGCTGTGGTAGAGGAACAATACGGTGACCCTTCTTCTATCTTAAGGACTAGCTATGTCCGGATTCCCGATCCCTCCATGCCAGATTCCCGCGGAGGGGAGGACGTCACTCAAGCCCTGAACCTAAAGTCAGGCAGCGGGCTAGATTCATTGGACAACATCCAAGAACCCAAGCTTCCAAGTTCAGAAACTTCTTGGCCCCTGAGTCTTATATTGGATGGGGTTCCGAATTTAATTCCACCCGCCCACCCAAACATAAGCGATGTATCCCAAATCCGGCAAGAGCCCGCAGAAACAGTACACCATTACTGGGCCAGATTCCTCCTGGTCATGAACAGGATAAAGGATTGCCGTGAGGAGGACGCATTTTCATTCTTCTGCAATAATTACACGGACAAGGGAATCCTCAACGCCGTAAGTCATCGTGAAATTACACGCCTCCCTGACTTGGCGTCCATAGTACGAAAGTACTGTGCGATGGAAAGCGCCTGGAAAACGGAAATCAATTTTTGGGACAATCCGTCCCTGAATACAACCCCAGTCCGAAGTAAAAGGGTGCATCATCGCCAGACACCCGGGTTAAATACCAAAAAGCAAAAACCCTCTATAGGGCATGGAACCGTATTGGAGGGATGTCTCAATTGACCCTGCAAAATTCATAGTACAGAGGGCGCCACTCCAACTCATAGCCTTAGAGCATGTTGAATACTACGGCAGGTGGCCAAAAGTGGCGAAGAGCTTCTAACTCCAGAGCACCAGCCCAAGGATACCAGTATGGTATTAACAGTCTTTGAGACTTTCACATCAAATAATATGCGGAAACGAACACTCCGCAGCCTTGCCGAAGTCTACCAAGTAGCAACAATAGACCCATGGAGTGACACAGCTATTACCTTTAATGCCAGTGACGAACCTAAATTCCGAACAGCCCGAGCACCAGCCGCATTGGTCCTCAGTCCAATAGTGGACGGCTTTCGCCTTACCAAGGTACTCATGGACGGTGGCAGCGCATTGAACCTCATTTATGAGGAAACCCTCCGAAAAATGGAAATAGACTGGAGCCGCATTGAGCGAAGCAGCACAACCTTTAGAGGAATAATCCCTAGTTGGGAAGCATGCTGTACAGGAAAAATCACACTGGATGTGGTGTTCGGCACGCCGGATAATTAGAGGTCCGAGGAGGTCACGTTCCAAGTGGCCCCGTTCAGCAGCGCATATCACGCTCTATTAGGGCGAGAGGCATTCACAATTTTTCAACCTATACCCCATTACGGGTACATGAAGCTCAAAATGCCCGAGCCCAATGGAATCATCACTCTTGCTAGTGACCCGGACATAGCACTCTGCGCTGAAAATAAGACAGCCACACTGGCCCTTGAGGCACTATCCGAAGCCATAGCAGCCAAGGAACTCACTGCGCTGTGCTCCACGGTGAATAGGGACGATGTGATACTCGATAAGAGATCCAAGTCCACCTCCTTTAAACCAGCGGACGAAATAGTCAAATTCCAAGTCCATCCAATGGACCCTACAAAAACGGCCTCCATCGGGGCACAATTAAACCCTGATGTAGAAGCCGCACTACGAGAATTTCTATGCGAAAATTGGGACATTTTTGCCTGGCACCCTTCAAACATGCCAGGAATCCCACGCTGGCTGGCCGAGCACAGCCTAAACATCCAAAAAGGATTCAAGCCAGTCAAACAGGCTCTTCGGCGTTTCTCCGAACCCAAGAGACAGGCCATGGGAGAGGAGCTAGCCAAATTATTAGAGGCCGGATTCATCAGAGATATAAAGCATCCGGACTGGCTAGCAAACCTGGTGATGGTACCAAAGAAGGAAAAATCCTGGCGCCTATGCGTCGATTTTAAGGACCTCAACAAGGCTTGCCCAAAGGATCCCTTCCCACTCCCCTGCATCGATCAAATTATCGACGCTACCGCAGGACACAATTCATTGTGTTTCCTCGATGCATACTCCGGCTACCACCAAATTAAGATGGCAGAGCCCGACCAGGCCGCAACGGCATTCATCACCCCATACAGCCCATTCTGCTTCAACACAATGCCCTTTGGGCTCAAAAACGCCGGCGCAACATATCAGTGCATGATTCAGACATGTCTAGCAAACCAGATCAGCAAAACAGTGGAGGCATACGTAGATGATGTGGTCGTCGAAACCAAGCATGTCAAAACTCTAGTAGACGATTTGAGGCTCACGTCCGATAATCTCCGAACATATGACATTAAGCTTAACCCAGAAAAATGTGTTTTCGGCATACCAGCCGGAAAGCTCTTGGGCTTCATTGTATTTGGTAGAGGAATTGAAGCAAACCCAGCCAAGATCCAAGCTCTGTCACAATTGGATATCCCAAAGGACCTCAAAAAAATACAAAAATTGATGGGATGCGTGGCGGCTTTAAGCCGCTTTATCTCCCATTGAGGAGAAAAGGCATTACCCCTTTATCGCCTCCTCCGACGCACCGAACACTTCGAGTGGACGGATGCCGCCAGGGCCGGACTCGAAGAAATAAAAGCCATATTGGCAACAAACCCGGTACTGGCCGCGCCCAACATGGGCGAACCAATGCTATTATATATTGCGGCAACTCATCAAGTTGTGAGCGTGGTGCTCGTTGTCAAACGAAAAATGGAAAGACACAAGTTCCCCCTTCAAAAACCACTTTACTACGTGTCCACTGTCCTAACTCCATGCAAGTCACGGTACCCGCATTATCAAAAGATAGCGTACACAATGTTCATGGCATCCCGGAAGCTGCGACACTACTTTCAAGAGTGTTCGATAACAGTAGCCTCCGAAGTACCTCTTAATGACATTATAAACAACCGCGACGTGACGGGCCGGATTGCCAAATGGGCCATTGAGCTCCTCCCGTTCGACATAACCTATAAGCCACGGCGAGCTATTAAGTCGCATGTTTTGGCTGACTTCATCGCCGAATGGACTGAAGCCGAACTCCCTAAAGAGTACGGTGCATATTCCAACTGGATCATGCACTTCGACGACTCCAATATGTTGGCTGGTCTGGGGGCTGGCGTCGTTCTGACGTCCCCAACCGGAGATACGGTTCAATATGTACTCCAGATAATGTATACAGACTCCAATAACGTAGCCGAATACGACGCCCTTCTACATGGCCTCCGGATGGTAGTCTCCATGGGCATTCAACGCCTAGAGGTGCGCGGGGATTCGAACCTCGCAATATCCCAAATAAATGGAGACTTCAATGCCAAGGATCCGAAAATGGCAGCTTATCGCAACGCCGTCCTAAAAATCTCAGCTCGGTTCGAGGGGCTCGAATTTCACCATATAGCCCGGGATAACAACCAGGCAGCAGACGTATGGGCACGCATTGGCGCAAAGAGCGATGCCGTCCCTCCCAACATCTTCCTAGAGAGGCTGTTCAAGCCATCCGTACTATGGGAGGGGGAATCCGGAAATAACAACCCGGACCCAATCGCACTGCCCGACACCGAACATTCTGACACAATTGGTGGTTCTGCCAATGAAGTAACATCCTCAGCCCACGTAATAATGGCAGTCATTGCCCCGTGGACGAAACCATTCCTAGCCTACCTAACCAGGCAGGAACTTCCTGAGGACCAAAACGAGGCCCGCTACATAGTGCGGCGATCTAAAGCCTATAAGGTCCATGAGGGAGAGCTTTACAAGAAAAGCACAACCGGAGTCCTTCAAAGGTGTATCTCCAAAGAGGAAGGGCAGAATCTTCTGGCTGAAATTCATGCCGGACTCGGTGGGCACCACGCCGCAGCCCGGGCCCTTGTAGGCAAGGCCTTCCCTACATGATTTATTGGCCGACGGCCCGGGCAGATGCTCAGGACTTAGTCCAACGATGCGTCGGTTGCCAGCTCTTTGCTAATCAAAGCCACATGCCACCCACCGCCCTCAAAACTATACCCATAACCTGGCCCTTCGCGGTCTGGGGGCTTGACATGGTTGGACCCCTTAAAGGAGGAACCCACAAGCAAAAATACCTACTGGTCATGGTGGATAAATTCACCAAATGGATAGAGGCCAAACCTATTAAGACGGCCGAATCTGGACCGGTGATAGACTTCATATCAGGGGTCGTACACCGTTACGGCGTCCCCCATAGCATCATCACTGATAACGGCATGAACTTTACGGCCGACGAGGTCAAACTCTGGTGCAAAAACATGGACATCAAGCTCGACTATGCTTCAGTCTATCACCCTCAAACTAACGGTCAAGTCGAGCGAGCAAATGGTCTAATCATGAGCGGCATCAAACCCAGATAGTGCGGTCCCTCAAGGAATCTAACACGCACTGGGTAGAGGAGCTCGACTCCGTACTCTGGGGGCTACGGACCACTCCGAATCGCACCACCGGATTGACACCATTCTTTATGGTATACGGCGCAGAGGCAGTTCTGCCCTGCGACATAATTCATGACTCACCTCACGTGCGCATGTACGAAGAAAGAGAAGCCGAGCTCGATCGGCAGGACAGTTTGGACGCATTGGAGGAGGAGCGTGACGTGGCAAAAGCCCGTTCCGCATTCTATCAATAGTAAGCTTGAAGATATCAAAGCAGAGAAGTACGGGCCAAAACTTACAACGTTGGCGAGTTAGTTCTACACTTGCCGGACAAGAAAAAGGACAAACTCAAGCCCAAATGGGAAGGTCCCTTTATCATCGACCAAGTCCTGACCGATGGAGCGTACCATCTGCGAGATGCATCGGATAACCCACTCAAGCCGAACCCATGGAATGCAGCCCGTCTCCGAAGATTCTACGCCTAGCGCCGGATTCTGAGTTCGTCTCCTTCCTCCGTCTATATTTTACATATTAGCTGTCTTCTGTTTCTCTCCTTCTCCCTCCTTTTCTATTACAGCCTTTGAAAGCTTGTTGGCGCATTGTTCGCACACACTTGACGCGCTATCCGCGCTCATTATACCTGGGGGCTTCTTTAACAGAAGCTTATTTATACAGGCTTCATGCCTAACACATGTGTCACACTTCCGCATGTACCTTTTATTCACCATTATATGCATCGATATGACTTAAGTTTTGGCCAAGCTGGGTTGCCTGGCTCCTGTGCTTACCCCTACGTTCCCGATTGTTCGACTAGGCGGTAAAGGGAGCACCTCTGCGATTGTTACTGCCAGGTCAGCCGGATGTGTACCTCAGACTGGGTGAAGCCGAAAGCTAGCGTTCTTAAGGAATATTCGGTCGGTGAACTAAAAGATGATTTCTCACCTATTTATTTATCTACCCCCAGATATTTTTCTGCTTTTTTCGCAGTCCGGACATGCACTTTAGGGCATGCCTCCCGGGGAAAGGAACCCCTAATGGAACTATTCTCCCTGGAAGATGTTTCTTACTAACCATGTAATATAACATAACTAGTTGGACACTTGTCTGATAAAGCACTAATGACCCCTACGCCTGGTCTCCACGCATGCCTCGGTTCTTATATAACCGCGAGGGTATTTGGACACAGTCCGGACTATCGGGTCCCGAGGTTGAAGCGAAAAGGTCTGCCATGACAAACGATCTACAATCCGGCTAGAAGGCATTTTACATGTCATCTTAAATTACATAGTCAACTTGACTGGGCATATTCCTCTTCAATGCCATCCAACAGGTTGTCTAGTTTACAATCCTGTTGGGAATACTTTGCGGCCAATTCTACTTGGCCGTACACTAAGCTCACAGGGATCTCCTTCCCATCGGGCCCCACAGGTCCGACCTCGGCCATGTGGTTTGGGTCAGCCTTCGTGTACCGCGTCTTCACCATGGCCCAGGCCTCCCTGACGCCTTGACGGCAGGCCGATATCTTCCATAAGAGGAAGCGCCGCCGCGCTCCCTGAAGCCTCTCTGCAAGCTCTCCAAGGCCTTCGAGCAGAGAGACAGATGGCCACAAGGCCTGAGCAACGCCTTTCATCACCTGCCGAACTCGTTCGTGCAGTTGCAAGAGCTCGGGAAGAAGGTCACCCGTAGAACCGGCCATTTCCTCTGCAGGATGGCCTGTGAGCATACCTACAGACATAACTCTGTTAGTCGACTTCCTCGCCGAACTCTTTTTCAAAGTTCGTTCAAGCACTTACTAAAAATGCCGCATCGAAGCCGCCGATTCTCCTTAACGTAGTCAGACAGCTGGGCACGAACATCCTTTAGTTCCTCACCCAGTTGGGTGTTGGCATCTTGGAGATTATTTTTCTCTTGCCTCACCCTTGTAAGCACATTCTCGCCGACCTTTAACCGGCGCATGAGCTGTTGCTTGTCCGGATCTATCCCGGCGCCATCTGCAATATTATTGTCAGACTTATACACACGCTGCACTTCACAAATTACTTATCTTTTGAAGCATATATTACCAGAGGGGGTCTCTTTGGCTTCCCCCGCTGCGGCTAGTGCAGCCTCAAGTCGGGCTTTGCACTCCTCCAGCTCCTGGGACAGTTGGGTATTCTTTTCTGTAAGATCCTGCACAATAAATGATCCTTAAATCAGTTATTCTAACTATTTCAAGTCTCGGGGGCTACTGGCATATATAACTGTCAAATTTTCTCACCCGTATGTCTTTTACATACTGCTCCGTGGCTCTGGCTAGACCATTTTGAGTGGCACGGAGGTGTGCATCTCCCGAATTGAAGGCATGCAATGCCTCTAGGGAGAAACATGCGTCACGAAGAACTGTCCGGCGACGCCTGTGATTCATGGCACTCACCACCTCGGAATTGGTGGCAGATAACCTATCGGCATCCTCTGTCGGAGGAGCATTCGACGCACGCCTCGTGTTCGCCTCCACTTCTGGACCTGGCTTTGGAGCCTGGCGAGCGGAGGATTGATTGGCAACCTCTCCGAATAAAGTCCGGCGAGCGCTCTTCTTCCTGAAAAAGCACGAGTGTTAGTATGCCTCCCAGGAATAAAACCTGGGAGTAAGATGACACGCCATACTGTTGCACCGGCGTTTCAATCTGGACTGCACTTCTTTTTAGCCTGTTCGGCCTTGCTGTCCCTTGTTGACTAGCCGTCGCAGGCTCGGCCTTCCGCCTCAAGGACTCCCCTTGCGAAACACCATTGGTATACGGTGATAAAAAACAAGCACGGATGGGTCATTTTCAAAGTATTGGGACTTCGGTCTCAGTTACCTGCGAGGCGGGAAGTATTCCGGGGTAATCGGCCGTAATGGCGACCAAGGCATTATCGATGCTCAGTTGGTGAAATACCCCGTCGATCAGCTCCACCGATATGTCCGGATCCTCTTGGGAGGTCGGATCGAGGAACCGTTCTGGATCCTCGGGTTGTGGAGGCAGGGTGTTTATATCCTTTATGGCCCGGCGTAGTTCCTACGCCGAAATCACAAAATGAGATACTTGACTATGGGAGTATGGATCGGATAGGCAAAAATAAATGTCCGCTTACCCAGCTTGGAGGATTGTACATAGAAAATCCATCCTGTGGATTGACGCGGAGAAATTCCTCCTCTTCTCCCTTGTACAATGCGGACAAGATCTTCATCAGATCGGCGACCGATCCCGGCCCCTTACGGCCGCAGCGGGTGGCATCATCCTCCCTGTTGAAATCCCACATGGGGTGGCCTCTATACTGGAGCGGATGCACCCCCCGCATAATGCATGTGGCCATGACCCCGATCATGGTCAGTCCGGAATGAGCTATAAACCTTATTTGGCTCATCAGGTAAAGGACGTCCCTGTCATTTTCCTTCTGAGGGCTCCGTGGACGCCAGCTTAGGCGTTTCTTCAAAGGAGCGTTATTGAACTCAGGGAGGCCGATCCGAATAGGGTCCGGCAGGGGGACATCTTCTATATAAAACCATTCCGAAGGCCAGTCTTTGGACGCCTTCTTCGGGGTTCCGGATAGATATCCGGTCCCGGTGATGCGCATAGTTCGGCTCCGCCCACTTGATATATTGACCCCTCTTGAGAACGGGGCACAAGGCAGAACAGCTTCTTCCACAGTGCAAAATGAGCCTCGATGCCCAAAAACAGCTCGCAAAGGGCCACAAAGCCCGCAATATGCAAAATGGAGGCAGGCGTAAGGTTGTGCAATTGGAGGCCATAGAACTCCAGGAGCCCCCGGAGAAACGGATGAATTGGAAATCCAAGCCCTCTTATCAAATAAGAGATAAAGCATACCCGCTCTCCTTTGGAGGGGCAGGGGACGCTCTCCGCTTGCTTTCCGCCCTTATAGGTGGCGAGTCCGGCTCGAACCGGAACCATGAAGGCTGGGGGAAGAAATCCCTTGGTTTGGAGCGTCACTAACTCGCTATGCGGGACGGAGCATCTCTGCCAGTCTCCAGGCTGATGGCTGGGAGGGCGAGAGGAGGAGCCGCGTCAACTGTCCATGATGGAATGGATTTCTGTCAGATGCGCTCTGATGAATGCTCGCGAAGGGAGGATGGTGTGATTCAGATCTAGATCCTCGTCTCTTTTATAGGCAGCTCATTTGGGCAGCTAGGGGGGTAAATGTAAAAATACCCTGGCTTTTCGCATTCGTTCAACACGTGGAAGATGGCCATTATTGGGCGTGGAAGCCGAGGAGCGCAATATTTACAAGAAGCCGGCCGCTATTCAACAGGTACACATGATTTGGAGAAGAACCCGCCTTGCAATGCCGAAGACAATCTACACGCCGGACTCATCGCCATTGAAGCTTGGTTCTGGGGCTACTGAGGGAGTCCCGGATTAGGGGGTGTCCGGATAGCCGAACTATCACCTTTGGCCGGACTCCTGGACTATGAAGATACAAGATTGAAGACTTCGTCCCGTGTCCGGATGGGACTTTCCTTGGCATGGAAGGCAAGCTTGGCGATACGGATATGTAGATCTCCTACCATTGTAACCGACTCTGTGTAACCCTAACCCTCTTCGGTGCCTATATAAACCGGAGGGTTTTAGTCCGTAGGACGAACAACAATCATACCATAGGCTAGCTTCTAGGGTTTAGCCTCTCTGATCTTGTGGTAGATCTACTCTTGTACTACCCATATCATCAATATTAATCAAGTAGGAGTAGGGTTTTACCTCCATCGAGAGGGCCCGAACCTGGGTAAAAACATCGTGTCCCTTGTCTCCTGTTACCATCCGGCTAGACGCACAGTTCGGGACCCCCTACCCGAGATCCACCGGTTTTGACACCGACAGTATCCCTCCCAAATGATGTTGCTCCTACTACTCATTGTGATGATGATAATTGCTTTACTATTGGTGCTATCCATATTTTTAATGATGAGAGTGATTATGCTTATGATATGAAAGGGCTCAAGCTTGGGGAAGCTATGTTTGATAAGGATGAAATATTTGAGAATATATTTGCTGAAATTAATGTTTGTCCCAAGCTTCGGGATGCTATGTTTAATGAAGATGATATTTTTAGCATCCCAAGTTTTGATATGCAAAGTTGTTATGATGATAGCATGCCTCCTACCTATGATGAATATATTGATGAAAGTGGGTTTGGAAGAGTGTCAACTTTATTTAGTGACTCCACTATCTTGGGAGAGGTTTCAATCGATTATGATGAGAACGAAGTTGCTACATATGATGATTATTGTGATGAAAGTTATGCTATAAAGGTAGTGATGATTATATTTATAAATCTTGTCATGATTATGATTACCCTTTTTCTCAACATTACTCTTTTAATGCGGAAACAATTTTTAGTGTTCAAGTTTCTTATGATACTCCCACTATTCCGAATGAGAAGAATTTTGCTTATGTGGAGAGTAGTAAATTGTCTATGCTTGTAGATCATGAAAAGAATGCTTTAGGTGCTGGTTATATTATTGAATTCATTCATGATGCTACTGAAAATTATTATGAGGGAGGAATATATGCTTGTAGGAATTGCAATAATGTCAAGTTTCCTCCCTATGTGTTGAAAATCTTGAAGCTATGCTTGTGTTACCTTCCTATGCTAGTTGATTATTGTTCCCATAGGTTGTTTGCTCACAAAATCCCTATGCATAGGAAATGGGTTAGACTTAAATGTGCTAGTCATATGCTTCATGATGCTCCCATTATGTTTTAGTTCCTATCTTTTATGTGAGCATCATTGCCATCATCATGCCTAGCTAGAAAGGCATTAAAGAAAAGCGCTTGTTGAGAGACAACCCAATATTTATCCTTACTGTTTTTGTGTGTCCACATGATTATTCTACTGCAGTAATCATGTTTTATAGCTTTTGTTTCAATAAAGTGCCAAGTAAGACCTTTAGGGTGGCTTTTGGTGATAGTTGTGTCGATCCTGCTGAAAATCAGAAACTTTTGCACCCAGTAAATTAGTTTTGCTAATTCACAGGAACGTGCTTCTGATCTGATTATTTTTGCTATTGATAGGTAAACAAATTTCTTAGGACTTCCTAATTTGGTAGAATTTTTGGAGTTCCATAAGTATAAATTTGATACAAATTACTACAGACTGTTCTGTTTTTGACAGATTCTGTTTTCTATGTGTTGTTTGCTTATTTTGATGAATCTATGAGTAGTATCGGAGGGTATGAACCATAGATAAGTTGGAGTACAGTAGATATTACACCAATATGAATTTAGAATTAGTTCATTATAGTACCTAAGTGGTGGTTTTATTTTCTTATACTAACGGAGCTTACGAGTTTTCTGTTGAGTTTTGTGTTGTGGAGTTTTCAAGTTTTGGGTAAAGATTCGATGGACTGTAGAATAAGGAGTGGCAAGAGCCTAAGCTTGGGGATGCCCAAGGCACCCCAAGGTAATATTCCAAGAAGTCTCAAGCATCTAATCTTGGGGATGCCCCGGTAGGCATCCCACCTTTCTTCTTCAACAACTATCGGTTAGTATCGGTTGAACCTAAGTTTTGGCTTCTTCACATGAGTTGTGCTATCCTTGCAATGTCATTTTATTTTGTTTTGCTTGCTGTTTGAATACAATACCAAGATCTGAAATTCCTTAATGTTAGAGTGTCTTCACATAGTTGCACAATTATTCGACTACTCATTGATCTTCACTTATATCTTTTGGAGTAGTTTGTCATTTGCTCTAGTGCTTCACTTTTATCTTTTAGAGCACAGCGGTGGATTAATTTTGAAGAAATTGCTAGTCTCTCATGCTTCACTTATATTATTTTGAGAGTCTTTTAGAACAGCATAGTATTTGCTATGGTTACAAAGTTGGTCCTAGAATGATGAGCATCTAAGTTGGGTATAATAAAAACTATCATAGAAAAAGAATTGGATGCTATGATCAATATGATGCTTGATAATTGTTTTGAGATATGGAGGTAGTGATATTAGATTCATGCTAGTTGAGGTGATTACGAAAAATACTTGTGTTGAGGTTTGTGATTCCCGTAGCATGCACGTATGGTGAACCGCTTTGTGATGAAGTTGGAGCACAATTTTATTTATTGAGTGTCTTCCTTATGAGTGGCGGTCGGGGACGAGCGGTGGTCTTTTCCTACCAATCTATCCCCCTAGGAGCATGCGCGTAGTGCTGGTTTTTGATGACTTCTAGATTTTTGCAACAAGTATATGAGTTCTTTTGACTAATGTTGAGTCCATGGATTATACGCACCTCACCCTTCCACCATTGCTAGCGTCTCTTGTGCCGCGCAACTTTCGGCGGTACCATATACCCACCATTTACCTTCCTCAAAACAGCCACCAACCTACCTATTATGGCATTTCCATAGCCATTCCGAGATATATTGCCATGCAACCTTCCACCGTTCCGTTCATATGACACGCATTACTTTTGTCATGTTGCTCTTTGCATGATCATGTAGTTGACATTGTATTTGTGGCAAGGCCACCTTCATACTTTTCATACATGTCGCTCTTGATTCATTGCATATCCCGGTACACCGCCGGAGGCATTCATATATAGTCATGTCTTGTTCTAGCTTTGAGTTGTAAATCCATAAAAGTGTGATGATCTTCATTATTAGAGCATTGTCCTAGTGAGGAAAGGATGATGAAGACTATGATTCCCCCACAAGTCGGGATGAGACTTCGGACTTTATAAAAAAAAGATAAAGGCCAAAGAAAAAAAATAAAAAAAAGGAAAAGAAAAAGGAAAGAAAAAAAATGAGAGAAAAAGAGAGAAGGGACAATGCTACTATGTCTTTTTCCACACTTTTACTTCAAAATAGCACCATGATCTTCATGATAGAGAGTCTCATATGTTGTCACTTTCACATACTAGTGGGAATTTTTCATTATAGAACTTGGCTTGTATATTCCAATGATGGGCTTCGTCAAAAGTGCCCTAGGTCTTCGTGAGTAAGCAAGTTGGATGCACCCCACTTAGTTTCTTTTGTTGAGCTTTCATATATTTATAGCTCTAGTGCATCCATTGCATGGCAATCCCTACTCACTCACATTGATATCTATCAATGGGCATCTCCATAGCCCGTTGATACTCCTAGTTGATGTGAGACTATCTTCTCCTTTTTGTCTTCTACACAACCACCATTGTATTCCACATATAATGCTATGTCCATGACTCACGCTCATGTATTGCGTGAAAGTTGAAAAAGTTTGAGATTATTAAAGTATGAAACAATTTCCTGGCTTGTCATCGGGGTTCTGCATGATTAAATACTTTGTGTGATGAAGATGTAGCATAGCCAGACTATATGATTTTGTAGGGATAACTTTCTTTAGCCATGTTATTTTGAGAAGACATGATTACTTTGATTATTATGCTTGAAGTATTACTATTTCTTATGTCAATATGAACTTTTATTTTGTATCATTTGGATCTGAACATTCATGCCACAATAAAGAAAATTACATTGAGAATTATGCTAGGTAGCATTCCACATCAAAAATTCTGTTTTTATCATTTACCTACTCGAGGACGAGCAGGAATTAAGCTTGGGGATGCTTGATACGTCTCCAACGTATCTATAGTTTTTGATTGTTCCATGCTATTATATTAACCCTTTTGGATGTTTATGGGCTTTATTTTACACATTTATATCATTTTTGGGACTAACCTACTAACCGGAGGTCCAGCCCATATTGCTGTTTTATTGCCTGTTTCAGTATTTCGAATAAAAGGAATATCAAACGGAGTCCAAATGGAATGAAACCTTCGGCATCTTCATTTTTTGGAAGATTATCACCCTGGAGACTTGGAGTCCAAGCTAGAAGGTCCTTGAGGAGCCTAGGAGATTGGGGGGCGCCCCCCCTACAGGGAGCGGCCCCCTGTCTCGTGGGCCCTTAGAGCACCTCCCGACCGACTTCTTTCGCCTATATATGCCTACGTACCCTAAAACCATCAGAAATCAAGAAAGATCGGGAGTTCCGCCGCCGCAAGCCTCTGTAGCCACCAAAAACCTCTCGAGAGCCTGTTCCGGCACCCTGCCGGAGGGGGAATCCATCACCGGTGGCCATCTTCATCATCCCGGCGCTCTCCATGACGAGGAGGGAGTAGTTCACCCTCGGGGCTGAGGGTATGTACCAGTAGCTTTGTGTTTGATCTCTCTCTCTCTCGTGTTCTTGACTTCACACGATCTTGATGTATCGCGAGCTTTGCTATTATAGTTGGATCTTATGATGTTTCTCCCTCCTCTACTCTCTTGTGATGAATTGAGTTTCCCTCTTTAAGTTATCTTATTGGATTGAGTCTTTATTTGAGAACACTTGATGTATGTATTGTCGTGTTTATCTGTGGTGACAATGGGATATCACGTGCCTCTTGATGTACGTTTTGGTGAACAACTTGTGGGTTCCACCCATGAACCTATACATAGGGGTTGGCACACGTTCTTGACTCTCCGGTAGAAACTTTGGGGCACTCTTTGAAGTAATTTGTGTTGGTTGGATGAATCTGAGATTGTGTGATGCATATCGTATAATCATGCCCACGGGTACTTGAAGTGACAATGGAGTATCTAGGTGACATTAGGGTTTTGGTTGATTTGTGACTTAAGGTGTTATTGTAGTACGAACTCTTTTATAGATCGATCCGAAAGAATAACTTTGAGGTGGTTTTGTACCCTACCATAATTTCAATGTTTGTTCTCCGCTATTAGTGGCTTTGGAGTGACTCTTTGTTGCATGTTGAGGGCTTGTTATATGATCTATCTATGTTATTATTGTTGAGAGAACTTGCACTAGTGAAAGTATGAACCCTAGGCCTTGTTTCCCATCATTGCAATACCGTTTATGCTCACTTTTATCATTAGTTAACTTGCTGTTTTTACATTTTCAGATTACAAAAACCTATATCTACTATCTATTTTGCACTTGTCTCACCATCTCTTCGCCGAACTAGTGCACCTATACAATCTACCATTGTATTGGGTGTGTTGGGGACACAAGAGACTCTTTGTTATTTGGTTGCAGGGTTGTTTGAGAGAGACCATCTTCATCCTACGCCTCCCACGAATTGATAAACCTTAGGTCATCCACTTGAGGGAAATTTGCTACTGTCCTAGAAACCTATGCAATTGCAGGCCCAACAACGTCTACAAGAATAAGGTTGTGTAGTAGACATCAGGGCGGAGCAGCAGCTCCATAGATGGCCTCTGTTAATCCGGAGGCCGCTCCTGCTCTGGAGGAAGCGCTGCAACGCGCATCCATTGTGGAAGAGCACCGCACCCTGATGGGTGCGGTTATGAAGAAGGTTCAGTCTGCGAAAAGCGGACTGAACAAAGCCTTCAATAGCCTACTGACGGGCTTTGACGTATGCGATGTAATTCTCTAACAAGTTTTTCATATGAAAGGTTAAACCCATGTATAAACAGTAGCACCTGAGACTTTGTCTGGATTAGAACAAAACGGACAGAGGATCCCCAGTCAAATTATTAACATACTATGTTAATGTGTGAGACAGGCATCCATGTTGGCGTCTACTGCCTAAGCCGCAGAAGTTTCCGAGCTCAATCGGAAGCTTCGACTAGCCGATGAGGAGCTCGACGCATCAACAAGCGGTTTGACGAAACACAAGGTATGCGGCACTTTTACATACCCGAAGTGATATGTGTGCTAATTCTTTTAACTTACTGAGTTTTATGATTATACTCATAGTTGGCGCAGCCAAGGTCGAGTCCCTCAAGAGCGCACTTGCCCAAGCCAAAAAGGAGGCGGAGGTGAGTAGGGTGGCTGCTGACAAAGCGGCAAAGGAGTTGGAGGCGGAGCGAACTGCCCGCCGAAAACATGAGGCGCGGTTGGGCGAGGTCGAACAAGAGCTCAAGGACGCCATAACTAAGTGCGAGTCCTTGGAGCAGAAGACTTTGGATCAAGCCTCCAAACTTGCCAAAGCTCTGCAAAGCATGAAGGAGGCCCAGGTTGAAGCCCAAGGCGCTTGCTAGGAGATCCAGGAGGCGAGGTAGATAGCGGCTGGTAAGGCCTTTCTTCTGCAGAGCAAATTTGTAAGTAGGAGATACATCTTGCTGACCCAAGTTCGGAGTTCTCCAGGCGCATTTGCGGATCTGCCGAGGAGTGTCACTGACGCCGCGGAGTTCTTTGAGCCAAAGAGGGGAGCTCGACGGAGAAGCTGTTCTGGTCGCAGTACCTTGCGCTAGAGCATCCGGTGCCCCTTAGTGATCAACTAAAGCAGCTGACCAAGTTACATAGGGTGGCCGGGTTGGCCATGAAAGATGTAATAGTCCGTCTTTGGCTAGCCTAGCCCATACCCAGCAACTACTTCAGACTCGTGAAGCGGCTAGTCAATGCGTGTCCTCGGATCAACGCCATAAAGCGATCGGCCTGCATAGAAGGTGCCTGGATGGCCTTCGCCCGCGTCAAGGTGCAATGGGCAAAGATGAAGGCCACCGAAATTGCCACCGCAAGGCTGCTCGAAGGCAAGGATCACCAAAGGCTGGAGAGGTACTTCGGCGAGGTCCTGGAGGGAGCCCGAATTGTAGAGGGCCAATGTTCAAAGGATATCATATTTGAGTAGTGGAGTTCGGTTTGCAAAGACCATGTAATGAACTCATGATGTTAAATATTTGTGCTTGCACCTTATGATTTGGTCAGTTTATCCTCCTTTTTGGCCGTTTTATATCTGAAGATTCCCAGTTGTCGGCTTCCGCCCTCGTGAAAGTATTTCCGAGGTGTTCATAAACACGTGTCTGCTCTTTATCCAACGTCTTGGTCCATGGAGGAGGCGTCCGCTAGATGAACTAGGCAATCAGACTATGCAGTTTTATTATCCTCACTTAGCCATAGGAGTCCATTCGTGGGGCTAAGTACTAGCCCCTGTTGCATGAACAGAAATCCGGAGTACGACGCCTTTGCAACACGGCTTGGTTGAATCCCAGCCCCTTGTATAACACGGCATAAATCACGAACGATTCGTAGTATGACACTAAGTCACGGGATCACTGACCAGCTCTCGCATATCATGGCAGTCAGTTTTTGGCTTTCTCTACTGAGCTACTTAACCGGACGAACCGGAAATACAATCGCAGTAGTTCTCCCTTTACTACCTTAGCCAAACTTGCGGAACGTAAGGTGGTAAACACAGGAGCCAGGAAACCCAACTATAGACCAAAGACATGATTTGGAGCCGATGCATATAATGCAATATCCGGGATGCCGAAGAGTTCCCTATAGGTGTTCGTACTTAAGAGTTTGCGGGGCCGAATATAGCCCCTAGTATAAAGGCCATGCCAAAGCGCGAACGTCAATCAAAAGAAAGGAGGGAATATGGATGATAAGACAGTATAATAACCCAAATAAAGGTGGTGATCATCTGCTTCCTTTATATCCTTATCAGTACATCGAGGCGTGTTTCGACAGATAATGCCTTAAATATAAAGGTCATGTTACATGCCTAAAAATTTAAATAAGGGAAAGTCTAACACGGGGCCTAAAAGTAATGGTTCCAAGACTCCAGTAATGCCATGCCGCACGTCTGCGCCGTTTCTCCTTAATAACGAATCCTTTGACAGGGGTATTTGATGGTTGTCCGTAAAGGAGGTGAAAACCAGCCTTGAAAGGGTCCCTGATGCAACCATACAACGGATAGAGCTCTTAATGAACCCATAGTGAAAAATGTATAATGTCCGAATAGAGTCAAGCCGTACTATGGATTGTTTCCGTAGTGTGCCTCCGGCATTGCCCAAGGTATTTTGAGTGCGTAGTTATGTACGTCCGGTAGTAAGCCGCAACCTTATAGGGCAGTCGGCGGAGGCCAAACTGTTAATTGAGGTCTGGATCTGCCGAGCCATCGCGGTGCGGTGCGGACCGGACTCGTTTAGAGATGTCATTTGCTTGAATGTCCGACGAATTGTTTGGCTTGATAAGGCCGCCGTACACCTCGGCTGCAAGGGCCGCGATGTGCTCTTCAGTACGGAGGGAGCACTCCATATTTCCATTGACTGTAATAACACCATGAGGTCCGGGCATTTTAAGCATAGTGCGGGACTACATTAAAGCGAGCAAAAGCAGTTCGTCCGAGCAGTGCGTGATAACCACTTCAAAAGGGGACGATGTCGAAGATTAGTTCTTCGCTTTGGAAATTGTCTAGGGAGCCGAATACTACCTCCAGTGTTAATGAGCCCGTGCAATGGGCCTCCATGCCGGGTATCACACCTTTAAAGGTGGTGTTACTAGGCTTGATTCTTGATGGGTTGATGCCCATCTTGCGGACAGTGTCTTGATAAATCAAGTTGAGACTATTGCCGCCATCCATAAGGACTCTAGTGAGATGGTATCCATCAATGATTGGATCAAGTACCAGGGCGGCGGAACCCCCGTGCGGATACTGGTTGGGTGGTCCCTGCAATAAAAGGTGATCGGACAGGCTGCCCATGGATTGAATTTTGGGGCGATGGGCTCTACGGCGTAGACGTCCCTTAGTGCGCGCTTGCACTCCCTTTTGGGAATGTGAGTGACATAGATCATGTTCACTGTTTTCACCTCGGGGGGAAACTACTTTTGGACCCCGGTGTTCGTACCATTGTCCTCACTTGGAGGTCCCTTTCCCTTGTGTTCGGTTTTTATCTTACCGACCTGTTTGAAAACCCAACAGTTTTTGTTGGTGTGGTTTGCAGGCTTGTTGGGTATGCCATGAATCTGACAGGGCCTCTCAAGGATTTTGTCCAAGTTGGATGGACCATCCCTGTTGCCTTTAAAAGGTTTCTTCCGTTGACCAGATTTAGAACCACTGACTTCGGCATTGACTGCCATGTCATCTGCGTCGTCGTTATTGCTTTGACGTTTGTTTTTATTGCGGTGTGGTTTACCATTGCCGTCCCCGGCCTCAGAAGTGCCGGTCCCCAGAGCTGTTGCTTCTACGAGCCAACCAACTATTTTCACCCGCACAGAAACGGGTCATGAGTGCAGTTATGGCTGCCATGGTCTTCAACTTTTCCTGCCCGAGGTGTCGAGCGAGCCATTCGTCATGGAAGCTGTGTTTGAAGGCCACTAAGGCTTCGGCATCCGGACAATCCACGATTTGGTTCTTTTTAGTTAGAAACCGATCCCAAAGCTTTTGAGCCGATTCGCAACGTTGCTGGATTATGTGACTTAGGTCATCAACATCCGGTGGCCGGACATAAGTGCCCTGAAAGTTGGCCCGAAAAGCGTCCTCTAAATCTTCCCATCTTCCAATGGAGTTCTCTGGGAGGCTATTCAGCCAGTGCCGTGCTGGTCCATTCAGCTTTAGTGGAAGATATCTAATGGCATGAAGGTCATCTCCAAGAGCCATATGAATGTGGAGAACAAAATCCTTGATCCAGATGGCCGGATCCGTCGTACCATCGTACTGCTCGATGTTTACGGGTTTGAACCTTTCCGGAAACTGGTGATGCATTACCTCATTAGTAAAGCACATGAGGTGTGCGGCACCCCTATACCATGCGACATCACAGTGGAGATCGGATGACATCTGAGTTCGGTGCTAGTCCCAAATATTGTAATGTTCATCATGCCGGGCTTCATAGCCATTATCTCGTGCCGGGGCATGACCTCTTGATCCATAGATCGATCTGGTCTGACCGGCTTTATTGGCCAGGTCCTGATGCAAGTCATATGTATAGCCCACAGCTGCTGTCTCCTTGCCTCTTCGACGAGGGGGTGCGGGCTGGTGTTCGGCTTGATGTGCCGCTTTATCCCGTCCACGTGGTGGTCGGTCTGGTTGATCTGTCTGATTGTATTTCGACGATATTGGCTCAAAGGCTTCATCGTCAAATTGTGACAGCAGCTTGCGCTTGGGGTAAGTTTTTACGGGTCACTCGGGTGTACTCCTCGGCAGCCAGGACCTTGGTCAACCTTTCATTGAGCGTATCCTATTCAGCTTTAGCTGTTGCTGCTTCTTTTTCAGGCTCCGCGCAGTGGGGATTAGCTGTCGCTTGAAGCGTTCTTGTTCGAGAGGTTCCCCTGGGATGATAAAATCTTCGTCACCAAGGCTAGCATCCTCTTCAGAGACTGGCATATAGTTGCTATCTTCCGAATCTTCGTGATTAGCGTGTGATACGTCTCCGTCGTATCTATAATTTTTGCTTGTTCCATGCCAATGTTCTTCAACTTTCATATACTTTTGGCAACTTTTTATATTATTTTTTGGGACTAACATATTGATCCAGTGCCCAGTGCCAGTTCCTGTCTGTTGCATGTTTTATGTTTCGCAGAAACCCCATATCAAACGGAGTCCAAACAGGATAAAAACAGATGGAGAATTATTTTGGAATATTTGTGATTTTTGGGAGGAAGAATCAACACGAGACGATGCCCGAGGTGGCCACGAGATAGGGGCCCATGCCCACTTAAAGTGGGCGCGCCCCCACCCTCGTGTGCCACCCGTAAGGCAGTTGATGCCGTTCTTTGGCTGCAAGAAAACTAACTTTTGGAAAACGATCTGTGCGAAGGTTTCAATCCAATCGGAGTTACGGATCTCCAGATATAAATGAAACGGTGCCAGGGCAGAATTCCAGAACGCAGAAACAGAGAGATAGATCCAATCTCGGAGGGGCTCTCGCCCCTCCCAATCCATGGGAGTCAAGGACCAGAAGGGAAACCCTTCTCCCATCTAGGGAGGAGGTCAAGGAAGAAGAAGAAGAAGGGGGGCTCTCTCCCCATTGCTTCCATGGCGCCGGCCGGGGGCCATCATCATCACCGCAATCTTCACCGACACCGCCATCATCTTCACCAACATCTCCATCACCTTCCCCCTTCTATATTCAGCGGTCCACTCTCCCGCAGCCCGCTGTACCCTCTACTTGAACATGGTGCTTTATGCTTCATATTATTATCCAATGATGTGTTGCCATCCTATGATGTCTGAGTAGATTTTCGTTGTCCTACCGGTGATTGATGAATTGCTATGATTGGTTTAATTTGCTTGTGGTTATGTTGCTGTCCTATTGTGCCCTCCGTGTCGCGCAAGCGTGAGGGATTCCCGCTGTAGGGTGTTGCAATACGTTCATGATTCTTTTATCGTGGGTTGCTTGAGTGACAGAAGCATAAACCCGAGTAAAGGGATTGTTGCTTACGGGATAAAGGGGACATGATGCTTTAATGCTATGGTTGGGTTTTACCTTAATGAATCTTTAGTAGTTGCGGATGCTTGCTAGAGTTCCAATCATAAGTGCATATGATCCAAGAAGAGAAAGTATGTTAGCTTATGCCTCTCCCACATAAAACTTGCTATCGGTCTAGTAACGTAGTCAATTGCTTAGGGACAATTCCACAACTCCTACCACCACTTTTCCACACTCGCTATATTTACTTTATTGCATCTTTATCTAAACAGCCCCTACTTTTTATTTACGTGCTCTTTATTATCTTGTAAACCTATCCAACAATACCTACAAAGTACTTCTAGTTTCATACTTGTTCTAGGTAAAGCGAACGTCAAGCGTGCGTAGAGTCGTATCAGTGGCCGATAGGACTTGAGATAGTTTTTGTTCTACCTTTAGCTCCTCATTGGGTTCGACACTCTTACTTATCGAAAGAGGCTACAGCTATCCCGTATACTTGCGGGTTATCAAGACCTTTTTCTGGCGCCGTTGCCAGGGAGTCATAGCATGGGGTGAATATTCTCGTGTGTGCTTGTTTGCTTTATCACTAAGTAATTTTTATTTGCTGTTCTAAGTTGTTCTCTATCTTTAGTTATGGATATGGAACACAAAATACCAAAAAAATTAGGTGTACTTGCTACTCATGAAGATGGGATCACTCCTAAAACCCTCGATTCTCATTATGTGAAAGATATTATGTACTACTTTGGTAATCCTGAGAAAACCCCATTCAACTTTATAATGGGAGACACGTTGGATCAACGTGAATACTTTAGGGATTATCGCTTTACACAAAAAAGGGAAACTATTATGGGATCAAATTAATATGTTGCGTTGGTATGCTCGGGATCTATGCTTGAGATATGATATTACTTGTTGCTCTAGGATGAAGGCTCCACACCTTCCCTTTTCATGCAAATTTAATGATAATGAAACCTTAGCTTCTTACGCTAATGGTATATATGATTACTATGATGTTGAACAAATAGAAGAATTTGTTGCTTTTAAGGCTGCTTATGAAATAGAATCTTTGTTTGAAAAGTATGAAGCTTTTGATGATGATGGTGTTTATAGACCTGAAAATCTTGCTATACTTAGATATAGCTATGAAAAATTATGAATACAATTACAATATTAATGCATTTATTGAGAAAGTCTCCGCTGTCCAAGAAGAGACTAATATTTTGCAGGAAGCTATGGAAGAAGAAATTGATGAAACTGTGAGCTCATTGGATGAAAAAGATGATGAGGAGAGTGAAGAACAAAAGGAGGAAGAGCGGATTGATCACCCGTTCCCACCTTCTAATGAGAGTAACTCTTCAACTCATACATTGTTTAATTCCCCTTCGTGCTTACCGAAGGATGATTGCTATGATCCCGTTGATTCTCTTGAAATATCCCTTTTTGATGATGCTTGCTATGCTTGTGGCCAAGATGCCAATATGAATTATGCTTATGGAGATGATCTTGCTATAGTTCCTTATGTTAAACATGAAATTGTTGCTATTGCACCCACGCATGATAGTCCTATTATCTTTTTGAATTCTCCCGACTACACTATATCGGAGAAGTTTGCACTTAGTAAGGATTATATTGATGGGTTGCCTTTTACCATTGCACATGATGATTTTGATGAATGTGAGATGCATGTGATTGCTGCTCCTACTTGCAATTATTATGAGAGAGGAACTACATCTCCACTTCTTTATGTTTCCAACACGATAGAATTGCAAGAATCTGCTTATATTATGCATTCGCCTTTACTATGTGTGCATGAATTGTTCTTTTATGACATGCCAATGCATAGGAAGAGAGTTAGACTTCGTTGTTGCATGATATATGCTACTTTGTGCTCACTACTAAATTACAAATCATTGTTAATTAAAATTGGCTTTGATATACCTTGGGATCCGGGTGGATTCATTACTTGAGCACTATATGCCTGGTGAGGGAGTCCTGGACTAGGGGGTGTCCGGACAGCCGGACTATCATCGTCCGCTGGACTCCAAGACTACGAAGATACAATATTGAAGACTCCGTCCCGTGTCCGGATGGGACTTTCCTTGGCGTGGAAGGCAAGCTTGGCGATACGGATATGTAGATCTCCTACCATTGTAACCGACTCTGTGTAACCCTAGCCTTCTCCGGTGTCTATATAAACCGGAGGGCTTTAGTCTGTAGGACACAACATACATTACAACAATCATACCATAGGCTAGCTTTAGGGTTTAGCCTCCTTGATCTCGTGGTAGATCCACTCTTGTACTACCCATATCATCAATATTAATCAAGCAGGACATAGGGTTTTACCTCCATCGAGAGGGCCCGAACCTGGGTAAAACATCGTGTCCCTCGTCTCCTGTTACCATCCGCCTAGACGCACAGTTCGGGACCCCCTACCCTAGATCCGCCGGTTTTGACACCGACATTGGTGCTTTCATTGAGAGTTCCTCTGTGTCGTCACCGATAGGCTCGATGGCATCTTCAACCAACAACGCTGTCCAGGGTGAGACTTTTCTCCCCGGACAGATCTTCGTATTCGGCGGCTTCGCACTGCGGTCTAATTCGCTTGGCCATCTGGAGCAGATCGAAAGCTACGCCCCTGGCCGTCAGGTCAGATTCGGAAGTCTAAGCTTCACGGCCGACGTCCACGGAGACTTAATCTTCGACGGGCTCGAGCCACAACCAAGCGCTCCACACTGTTACGATGGGCACGATCTAGCTCTGCCGCCGAACAGTGCCCTAGTGGCCGCACACGAATCCGCTCCGGCCCTTAGTCCGGAGCCGATCGCCTAGATCGAGGATCGGTGGATGGACACCACCTCGGGGGCTCCAACTTCCACGGCGATGGAGCGGAACGCTAATCTTGTCCCTCGCGAAACTCGTGATTCCGAGGCGCCGGACTCCTTGCCGGACTCCGGACCTCCCACGCCCCCACCAATCGAATCGGATTGGGCGCCGGTTATGGAATTCACCGCCGCAGACATCTTCCAATACTCGACCTTTGGCTACATCCTCAATTTGCCAAAGCATCTCTCGTTATCGGGAGAGTCCTGGCCGGACTATGGCCAGGATGGTTGGGATACAGACGACGAAGAAATTCAGAGCCCACCCACCACCCACTTTGTAGCCACTGTCGACGATCTAACGGACATGCTAGACTACAACTCCGAAGACATCGACGTTATGGATGATGATGCCGGAGATGAACAGGAACCAGCGCCTACAGGGCACTGGAAGACCACCTCGTCATACGACATATATATGGTGGACACCCCAAAAGACGGGGATGGCGAAGAAGCAGCGGAGGCAGATTCCCTAAAGAAGCAGCCCAAACGCCGACGTCAGCGGCGCCGCTCTAAATCCCGCCACAGCAAGAATGGAGATTCCGGCACGGGAGATAATAATACTCCGGAGAGTGCCGAAGACAATCCCCTCCAGCAAGACTCAGCGCATGAGGATGCAGAAGCAAGCCCTCATGAGAGGGCGGCAGACGGAGAGGTTGAGGATCATAACTATATGCCTCCCTCCGAAGACGAAGCAAGCCTCAACGACGATGAATTTGTCGTACCTATCGGGGAAGCCTTCCTCTTCTTCTCTTCCTCCTCCGGGAGAGAGTCCTCTTCCTCCTCCTCGTCTTTGGGGGAGGAGTCCGCCTCGTCGTCGGACGCCTGATTACGGGAATTCTTTCGAGTCCCCACGGCCACCTTCTTGGCCTTCTTCTCCGGCACTACATGCGGTGCCGGAACCAGCAGCCCTGCTAGACGGGCGCTCACTGGGTTTTCTAGCAGGGGAGCCGGGCTGATGAGCTGCTCGGCCTTCTCCATCCATTCCTGTCGAAGGAAAAGAGAGAAATTGAAACCCTCTTAGAATCAATTTGATTACCACAAGTGTCCCGTAAAGGGGTTGAATCACTTACCTCGTCAGCCGGATGCTGCGAGCGAAATCCGCGATCTTCCATCGCGGATGCGGGGGCTTCGGCGCCCTTGAACAGCACCCTCCAGGCGCCTTCGTATGTCGTATCGAAGAGCCCGCTTAGCGCCTGGTGCTGTTCCGGATTGAACTCCCACAGATTGAATGCCCGTTCTTGGCATGGGAGGATCCGGCGGATGAGCATGACTTGGACCACGTCGACGAGCCTGAGCTTATTGCTCACCAGCTTCTGGATGCAGGCTCGGAGTCCCGTCAGCTCCTTCGGATTGCCCCACAGCAAGCCCTTCTCTTTCCAGGAGGTGAGCTGCGTGGGGATGCCAGATCTAAACTCGGGGGCCGCCGCCCATGTGGGCTCGCACGACTCGGTGATGTAGAACCACCCCGATTGCCACCCCTTGACGGAGTCCACGAAGGCCCCTTCGAGCCAAAGGACGTTGGGCAACTTACCCAACATGGCGCCTCCGCATTCCGCTTGCGTGCCCTTCACAACCTTCGGCTTGACGTTGAAGGTCTTGAGCCACAGGCCGAAGTGGGGCCGGATGCAGAGGAAGGCCTCGCACACGACGATAAACACCAAGATGTTGAGGATGAAGTTCGGCGCCAGATCGTGGAAATCCAGGCCGTAGTAAAACATGAGCCCCCGGACGAATGGGTGGAGTGGAAAGCCCAGTCCGCGGAGGAAGTGGGGAAGGAAGACGACCCTCACATGGGGCCCAGGGGTGGGGATGAGCTGCCCCTCGTCGGGCAGCCGATGCGCGATATCGCCGGAGAGGTATCCGGCGCTGCGCAGCTTGGTGATGTGCTCCTCCTTAACGGTGGAGGCCAACCATTTGCCTCCCACTCCGGACATATTCGGAGAAGGTCGGGGCGAGATGCGCGAGCTTGGGCGTTGGAGCTTGAGTGCGCGAAGACGGATAAGCAAAGGAGGAAGAAGGCGTAGGTGAGAAGGTAAATCCTTATCCCTTATATATAGGCGGACGAAAACTATGCGTCCCCTGCCGGCCTGGTAAAACTCGCTTATCTCCCAAGCGCCACCATCAATGGCGCGGTTAGGTTACCCACGTCCGTATTGATGAGAATCCCGGAATAAGGGGAACACGATCCCTGCTTCGACAAGACGTGCCAAGGAAACCGCTTCGCTAAACGTGCTGAGGCGGTATAATAAAAAAACGATTCAAGTAAAAGCCTGGTAACGGCGTGATGTCATGCCGCATAATGCGTCAGCAGATTGGACTTGTGTGCATTTTATTCTCTCTACGGTGGAATGTGGAATTTATTTTGCAGATCCGGACACTATCCTGGTGTTCATGATCTTCTCTGGATTATTCAAGGGAGGAACCCGCCTTGCAATGCCGGACATTATGCGCGCCGGACTTATCGTCATTGAAGCCTGGTTCAGGGGCTATTGAGGGAGTCCTGGACTAGGGGGTGTCCGGACAGCCGGACTATCATTGTCCGCCGGAGTCCAAGACTACGAAGATACAAGATTGAAGACTCCGTCCCGTGTCCGGATGGGACTTTCCTTGGCGTGGAAGGCAAGCTTGGCGATACGGATATGTAGATATCCTACCATTGTAACCGACTCTGTGTAACCCTAGCCTTCTCCGGTGTCTATATAAACCGGAGGGCTTTAGTCCGTAGGACACAACATACATTACAACAATCATACCATAGGCTAGCTTTAGGGTTTATCCTCCTTGATCTCGCGGTAGATCCACTCTTGTACTACCCATATCATCAATATTAATCAAGCAGGACGTAGGGTTTTACCTCCATCGAGAGGGCCCGAACCTGGGTAAAGCATCGTGTCCCTCGTCTCCTGTTACCATCCGCCTAGACGCACAGTTCGGGACCCCCTACCCGAGATCCGCCGGTTTTGACACCGACACCTGGCTTAATGGCTTTAAAGAAAGCGCTGCCAAGGAGACAACCTGGAAGTTTTAGAGAGTCATTTATTTCTGTTGAGTGCTTTTATATAGTTTAAAAACAGAAAAATAAAGAGGGGAACACAAAAACTTTTCAAAAAGGAAAGTGAAAGTGAGAGAGACAAGCATTGTTGAAGTGGGAGAGCTCCTTGAACTTTGTTCATGCTCACGGAAACTTTGTGAATCTTGATTATAGAAACTTTTTATCAAAAATAATTATCCCCTTGTACAATTCCATTGTATTATAAAAATAATGTGCCAAGGTTTGCCTTTAGGATGTTTACAATGCTTATTGGTTTGTACGGTGCAGGACGGAAACTTTGGCTGTAGTGCGCGATTTTACATTTTTAACTGGAATGTCAATTGGTTCTGATTCTTTTTGCACTGTCTTGCTGTACAACTTGTTTATTTTTCCTAATTTTGGTAGAATTGTTGGGGTACCAGAAGTATGGTGGATGTTCAGATTGCTACAGACTGTTCTGTTTTTGATGCATAGTTTGCTTGTTTTGATGAATCTATCAATTTATATTAGTGGATTAAGCCATGGAAAAGCTATATTACAGTAGACACAATGCAAAAAAAAGATATGAATTGGTTTGCTACAGTACTTAGAGTGGTGATTAGCTTTATTACACTAACGGATCTTACCGAGTTTTCTGTTGAAGTTTTGTGTGGATGTAGTGTCTAATCGAGGATGTCTCGATATGAGGAAAAGGAAGAGAGGCAAGAGCTCAAGCTTGGGGATGCCCGAGGCACCCCAAGTAAATATTCAAGGAGAATCAAGCGTCTAAGCTTGGGGATGCCTAGGAAGGCATCCCCTATTTCTTCAACAAGTATCAGTATGTTTTCGGATTCGTTTCGTTCATGCATTATGTGCAAGTCTTGGAGCGTCTTTTGCATTTAGTTTTCACTTTTCTATTATGCACCATGCTGGTATGAGATAGTCCTTGGTTGATTTATAGAATGCTCATTGCACTTCACTTAAATCTTTTGCGTATGGCTTTATAGAATGCTTCACGTGCTTCACTTATATCATTTGAAGTTTGGATTGCCTGTTTCTCTTCACATAGAAAGCCGTCATTTGTAGAATGCTCTTTTGCTTCACTTATATTTATGAGAGCGTGGGCATATCTTTTGTAGAAAGAATTAAACTCTCTTGCTTCACTTATATCAATTTAGAGAGATGACGGGAATTGGTCATTCACATGGTTAGTCATAAAATCCTACATAAAACTTGTAGATCACTGAATATGATATGTTTGATTCCTTGCAATAGTTTTGCAATATAAAGGTGGTGATATTAGAGTCATGCTAGTTGAGTAATTGTGAAATTGAGAAATACTTGTGTTGAGGTTTGCAAGTCCCGTAGCATGCACGTATGGTGAACCGTTATGTAACGAAGTTGGAGCATGAGGTGTTCTTTGATTGCCTTCCTTATGAGTGGAGGTCGGGGGCGCACGATGGTTAACTCCTACCAACCTCCCCCTAGGAGCATGCGTAGTAGTACTTTGCTTCAAGGGCAAGTAGACTTTTGCAATAAGTATATGAGTTCTTTATGACTAATGTGAGTCTATGGATATACGCACACTCACCCTTCCACTTTGCTAGCCTCTATTGTGCCAGGCAACTTTCGCCGGTATCATGAACCCATTATTTACCTTCCTCAAAACAGCCACCATACCTACCTATCATGGCATTTCCATAGCCATTCTGAGATATATTGCCATGCAACTTCCATCATCATCATATACATGACTTGAGCATTCATTGTCATATTGCTTTGCATGATCGTAAGATAGCTAGCATGATGTTTTCATGGCTTGTCTGTTTTTGATGTCATTGCTATGCTAGATCATTGCACATCCCGGTACACCGACAGAAGCATTCATATAGAGTCATATCTTTGTTCGAGATATCAAGTTGTAATATTGAGTTGTAAGTAAATTAAAGTGTGATGATCATCATTATTAGAGCATTGCCCCAGTGAGGAAAGGATGAAGGAGACTATGATTCCCCCACAAGTCGGGATGAGACTCCGGACTTTATGAAAAATAAAAGAGGCCAAAGAAGCCCAAACAAAAAAAGAGGCCAAAGAAGCCCACCAAAAAGAAACAAAAAAATAGAAAAAAATAAAAAAAATGAAAAATAAAAATAAAAAATGAGAGAAAAAGAGAGAAGGGGCAATGTTACTATCCTTTTACCACACTTGTGCTTCAGAGTAGCACCATGTTCTTCATATAGAGAGTCTCTTGAGTTATCACTTTGATATACTAGTGGGAATTTTCATTATAGAACTTGGCTTGTATATTCCGATGATGGGCTTCCTCAAACGCCCGAGGTCCTCCTGAGCATGCAAGTTGGATGCACACCCACTTAGTTTCATGTTTGAGCTGTCATACACTTATAGCTCTTAGTGCATCCGTTGCATGGCAATCCCTACTCACTCACATTGATATCTATTGATGGGCATCTCCATAGCCCGTTGATACGCCTAGTTGATGTGAGACTATCTTCTCCCTTTTTGTCCTCACAACCACCACCATATACCACCATAGTGCTATGTCCATGGCTTGCGCTCATGTATTGCGTAAGAGTTGAAAAAGCTGAAGCGCATTAAAAAGTATGAACCAATTGCTTGGCTGAAACCGGGGTTGTGCATGATGGGAGTATTTTGTGTGATGAAGATGGAGCATAGCCAGACTATATGATTTTGTAGGGATGAGCTTTATTTGGTTATGTTATTTCGATAAGACATAATTGCTTGGTTGGTATGCTTGAAGTATTATTGTTTTTTATGTCAAATGATAGAATATTGCTTTGAATCACTCGTGTCTCAATATTCATGCCATGATTAGACATATGATCAAGATTATGCTAGGTAGCATTCCACATCAAAAATTATCTTTTTTATCATTTACCTACTCGAGGACGAGCAGGAATTAAGCTTGGGGATGCTGATATGTCTCCGTCGTATCTATAATTTCTGATTGTTCCATGCCAATATTCTTCAACTTTCATATACTCTTGGCAACTTTTTATACTATTTTTTGGGACTAACATATTGATCCAGTGCCCAGTGCCAGTTCCTGTCTATTGCATGTTTTATGTTTCACAGAAACCCCATATCAAACGGAGTTCAAACGGGATAAAAACGGATGGAGAATTATTTTGGAATATTTATGATTTTTGAGAGGAAGAATCAACGCAAGACGATGACCTAGGTGGCCACGAGATAGGGGCCCATGCCCACTTAAAGTGGGCGCGCCCCCCACCCTCGTGGGCCACCTGTAAGGCGGTTGATGCCCTTCTTTGGCCGCAAGAAAGCTAATTTTTGGAAAATGATCTGGGCGAATGTTTTAATCCAATAGGAGTTACGGATCTCCAGATATAAAGGAAACGGTGCCAGTGCAGAATTCCAGAACGCAGAAACAGAGAGAAACAGAGAGATAGATCCAATCTCGGAGGGGCTGTCGCCCCTCCCAAGCCATGGGAGCCAAGGACCAGAGGGGAAACCATTCTCCCATCTAGGGAGGAGGTCAAGGAAGAAGAAGAAGAAGGGGGGCTCTCTCCTCCTTGCTTCCGTGGCGCCGGAACACTACCGGGGGCCATCATCATTACTGCGATCTTCACCAACACCGCCATCATCTTCACCAACATCTCCATCACCTTCCCCCTTCTATATTCAGCAGTCCACTCTCCCGCAACCCGTTGTACCCTCTACTTGAACAATGTGCTTTATGCTTCATATTATTATCCAATGATGTGTTTCCATCCTATGATGTCTGAATATATTTTCGTTATCCTATCAGTGTTTGATGAATTGCTATGATTGGTTTAATTTGCTTGTGGCTATGTTGCTGTCCTATTGTGCCCTCTGTGTCACGCAAGCGTGAGGGATTCCAGCTGTAGGGTGTTGCAATACGTTCATGATTCTTTTATGGTGGGTTGCTTGAGTGACAGAAGCATAAACCCGAGTAAGGGGATTGTTGCGTACGGGACAAAGGGGACTTGATGCTTTAATGCTATGGTTGGGTTTTACCTTAATGAATATTTAGTAGTTGCGGACACTTGCTAGAGTTCCAATCATAAGTGCATAGGCGCTGACGCACAGCACCCGTGTTCGGCAGGCCGTAAGGCATGCGAACATAGCTGTGGGATGGACCTTCGCAGCGTCCCATGCGTGAGGGCCAGAGGCGCTCCTGAGAGGCGGCTCGGTTGAGTTATGGTATGTCGATGCAGACGCGCAGCCCACCATCCTCGCCTGGATGGGGAGCTACGGCGGGTAAGCGGCGGCTGCCACTCATGACTCTTGACTCCTGCAGCTCCTGAATGATCTCGCCGACGAATTCCTGAGGGTTTGGCCCTCCTTGCCTTGCTCCTTCCTGAGGGAAACGTGCATTGAAGCACGCCTCCAAGTGGTGCCCGAGCGCCTCCCTATGATCCTAGCAAAGTCGATGGCCCTCTAGGAGAGAGCCCTCGAGCCTTGCTCGAAGAGGGCGTCGGGCGCGCCTCCCTATGCGACAGAATGAGGTGCCCCCTGAACAGGCGCGGACCCTGAGGGGCCTGCCTCCCGAGGGGTTGGAACAGGTGATGTGTTCTTCTTCTTAGGAGCAGCCTCGGGGAGCCTCCTGCTCCTGTGATCTGGGTCTTCAATTGATGCGGCTTGGAAAGCACGTTCCAGAGAACACACAACGTCTCTCTCTTCACAGGGCACCATGATGACTCCACCGCTTCCTGGCATCTTGAGGACATTGTAGCCGTGATGGGTCACAGTCTTGAACTTGGCCAGGGCTGGGTACCTGAGGATGGCATTCTATGGCAGGCGGATGTGAGCGACGTCGAAGTCAATGAGCTTGGTGCGGTAGTTGTCACACTTCCCGAAGGTAACAGGAAGGCGGACCTGGCCTATCGGAACTGTGGAACCATCAGTGACTCCTGAGAAAGGCTTGGTTGGCTGCAGCTGATTGTATGGCACTTGGAGATTGTTGAACGTCTCGACGGATAGGACGTTGAGCCCTGCTCCACCATCGATGAGGGTCCTGGTGACTTGCACATTGCTGATGATTGGGGAACAAAGCATTGGGAGGACTCCGGCTGTGGCCGCGCACTTGAGCTGATCCGCTTAGCTGAACGTGATAGCGCATGCTGACCACCTGAGAGGGCGTGTGGCCTCAAGCTTGGGAAGGACTGCATTCACTTCGCGAGCAAACTGCTTGAAGATGCACTGAGAGGCCGGGGCTTGAGCGCCGCCCAAGATGCAAGCGATTGCGCGCGGCTCCTGGAAGCCTCCAGCCCCCTCGTCCTGATGATGGTCTTCATTCCTCCTCGGGTGTGGTGGCAGAGGAGGGAGGCCTGCATTGCCTTGCAGGCGATCCTCACGAGGCTGGTCCCTCCAACCCCCCTCGCGAGGTGGGTCCCTCCAACCTACCTCACGAGGCTGGTCCTACCAGCGGTCCTCACGAGGTCGGTCACGCCACCCTTGGCGAGGGCCACGGTCTTCCCATCGTCTTCCACCTCTTCCTCCTCCTCGGCCATAGCCCTGGTCGCTGCACTTGGGGCGTCGGCCGGCACGCACGTCTCGCATGGCCCTGAGCTCTTGGCATTCGTTGGTGTTGTGGGTGTGGAGGTCGTGGTACACGCAGTACCGGCTGCCCTTGGATGACTCAGGCTGATCCCTGCCTCGCTTGTTGTCCGGCTCTGCCGCAAGCACCGTGTCCCCCTTGCGCTTCACGTCCTTGGCCTTGGGCTTCTTCTCTTCTGGGTCAGTAGCTGGTAGCTCGAGGAGGGAAAGGTGCCCTTCCTTAGCCCTAGCGCACTTGGTCGCCAGATTGAACAGCTCCAGGGAGGTGCACAGGTCCTCATAGATCGCGAGCTCCTCCTTCATCTTGACGTCACGCACGCCGTCGGAGAAGGCTGAGATGATGGCCTCCTCAAACCCTTGGGGATCTTAAGGCGAGCGCTGTTGAAGCGCTGGATGAACTTCTGCAGGGTCTCTCCCGGCTGCTGGATGCGGCGCAAGTCGTTCATGGCCGGGGGCCGGTCGCGGGTGCCTTGGAAGTTGGCGATGAATCAGGTGCGCATCTCATCCCAGGAGGATATCGTGCCAGGAGCAGGTTCAGGAGCCAGGTGCGAGTGCCGTCCTTGAGCGCCATGGGGAACCATTTTGCCATGACCTTCTCGTCCCCGTTGGCGGCTTCAATGCCCAGCTCATAGAGCCGGAGGAACTCAGCAGGGTCAGCCGTGCCATCGTAGCGTGGGGGCAGGATCTGGCTTGAACTTGCCTGGCCAGGCCACGCTATACAGCTTGACGGAGAAGGCACGGCAGCCTGCAGTGGCCGCGGGAGCCCTTTGGTGACGGAGAGCTTAATCTTGCGGGTCTCTGTGCGCTGCCGCCAAGTGCAGCGCAGGGTCTTGATGCGCTGGAGCAGGTGCGCGTTCGTGTCGGGCCGGTGCGGGGAGCACACGGGCGGCTTCTTGGGGACGAGGGATCTCTTGGCAACTCTTCTCTTGCTGCGCTGGCACCGGACGGAGTGGGTTCCGCCTTGGGGCCACGCGCCTTGGGGCCAAGGCGCCTTCTTGAGGGGGAGGCGGCTGAGGCGCCCCCAGAGCTTCGTCGCCCGCGCAGGGCGGGGCGCGGTGCAGTGAGAGGGATGGTGCAGCGGAGCCCCCAGCGGCGCTGACGAGCTCGGTGATGCTGGCGAGCCATTCGTCGTAGAGGTCGTCAACGCGACGGTAGTGTAGGAGCTCCCGCGCCAGGAGCAGCGTGGTGTGCGCGTCTGCAGGAGCATGACGGGCGTGGGACAAGGAGACGTCTGGAGTCAGCGACGGGGTGGCGGTGCGACCTTCTCGCCGCACCGAGGGATGCAGGGACAACGCCTGCTGCTCGTTCCCCACCGGGCCGGTGGCGGCGTTGACGGCAGGCGACGGGGAACGGTGGGGGCGCCCACCGACAGGGCCCGTCTGGGCGACGCGAGTGGCGAGAGCAGCCCGGCGCTCGGTGCGTGCTCGACGAGCGTCTGACATGGATGGGACGGGCGGCGAAACACAAGGCGACGGAAGGCAGATTCCGGCACACCCCTACCTGGCGCGCCAAATGTTGGATTTCGGGTTCCGGCACCTTAAGGTTCGAACACTGGGGTGCACGCGGAGATCACACCTCCTGCCTACCCATGTCTCGCCGCCTTGCAAGGATCTAAAACTACACGAAGAACAACACAAGGGACACGAAATTTATACAGGTTTAGGTCACCATTGTGGTGTAATACCCTACTCCAGTTTGTGGTGTGGTGGATTGCCTCTGGGCTGATGAGGAACACTACAATGGAAGAACAGCCTCGCGATGGTCTGTTCTTGGCTGGTGCGATGAACTGCTAGGGGGAGTTCAGTCGCTTCTCTCTCTCTCTCTCTGTCTTTCTATCCTTGTTCTTTCGATGCCTCTACCCTGAGGGTGGCTAGTCCTATTTATAGGCGAAGGCCCCGGGTCTCTTCCCAAATATTGAGCAGGAAGGGCGCCAACAATTGGCCATTTTGAAGGGGAACATCTAGTACACTTATCCTGACTAAAGTTGGTCCTCGCCTGCCAAAGACCCAGACGATGATGCCGGCTTGGGCTCCACGATGACCTTCGTTCTGCCGTCCTGCTGGTCTTGGTCTTGTTGCACCGAAATGGTTGCCTTTGCTTGATACCCTTGCTTGCGCTTGCCCCCTTTGCACCAAAGAGGAAACAAGGACTCTGCGCAGGCCGGCGCCCGCCTGGCCTCGGTCGTCATGGCTTGCGTCACGGGCACCTCGTGAGGTACCCCGCCTTGATCTCTCCGCCTCCTCGCGAGCTAGCCTGACGAGGCCGTGCCCGAGGAAGCCTCCTGTCGTCCGCCCCGCGAGGCTTGGCCCCTCGCGTGGGTCTTGAGCATGTGTTGATGAAGATGGGCCATACTGGGCCACTCCTTGAGCCACGCCGCAGGCCGCAGGCAGGCAAGTCTGTGTACCCCCGTTCCCAGAACGCCGACAGACACACTCATAGATTTCAAAACCCGTGACCAACAAAATTGTATGTTTCATAAACTAAAACTTCAAACTTATTGTGCTCTCGTGCAGGAACCAACGATGTTGCAAATCACGTGACAATAGGGCAGCTGCACAACTGGGCTTGTGCGTGCCTCCGTACCTGCTTGTACCTGCGGATTTCCGCAACTTTGCATAGCTAATTTGTTTATCATGAGTAGCCGCAACTATATTCGAAGTCCTCAAGCCATAACTCATGGTTGCAATGATTGCTCCTACACAACTACGATGCATTCAGTTTTTTCTAGTGTCTATGTTCGTCGACACAACATAAGTAAACTGGTTACTTTTTCCTAATAAGGCGGATGCTCGTATATTATGTAAAATGAACCTTTGCAAAAATATCCTTGTAAAAATTGAAAAATATATTCAAGTTATTGGATGCCGAAGTCTTCTTCCTTCTACATTCACTAGCGGTGTGACGTGAGCAAGCTCGTTGTCTCTTCTAGGCACCAGCCTTAGAACTCTCTTAAATTCAGAAGTTTTACATGTAGCATGTAGCGGTTGAAAAGTCGTTGATGTAGACCAAAAGATGTCAATGTCATGATTTACGTAGAAAATTATTGCCTCAGAGACGAAAACACTGAAGATGGCCTATAGAAGGCCCCATGTCCGGCCATATGGTGTCAGGAACACAAATCTCACACGCACCCTGAGGAGGTTGAGACCGGCCAACCTTTGTCTATCAGAATGGGATCCGGAGGACCAAGACGCATGACCACGTCATCCGCTCTGTTGGACATGCCAGCAACATGACCCTGCAGATGAAAAAGCAAGATCCGAAGAGACAGATATGGAGTCACTTCATCATCAACACGCCTCCCGATGATATGAAGAAGCACCATGGGAATGAGGGCGATGCGGAAAGACCTTATCCTGCTTCAGTGGTTATCCCATCGTATCACCCGAGTGAACAAAGACAAAACATAACTTTATTTCTAACCCTACCACCACGGGACCAAAGCCCTGGGGTCTCCGCTCCCTCCAATGCCGGAGCGACAAACGGAGGAATAGGGGCCCCGCGATGTAGCACTACTGCAGGATGCTGCTAACGCGACACTATGATCACATGCCCTTTGACGAAACTGTGTGTGATGCATTAATCGCAAATGGTGGTGGAAGAAAACAGTCAAAAAAGGTGCAAAATGTTTGCAATGATGGATGCATCAAACATGGTTCAGATTTTAGTTTCGTGTGTGATGTAGGGCATATGGTTCAGTGCAATTAACTGTTTGTGATGAGGAGCAACAAAAGAAACGGGCAGCCAGATGAAGTTGTGTGCGATAAACAACATACAGTTCACTAGGATGAACTATTTGTGATTAGGCAACACAAAAGAAACGGTCAGCCAGATCAAGGTGTGTGCGATATGCGGCATGCGGTTCACGCAGATGAACTGTTTGTGTTGAGACAAGAGACATAAACGGTTCAATATAACAAGATGTGTGTGATATGCGGCAAACATGTCTGTAATCAGAAATGTGTGCGAAGACCGATAATAACACAAGCGGGGATTGCTGCTAATGTGACACCCCAAAATTTTAAACTTGTTTTATTAATTAAAATTTTGCCAGGAAATTAAAACTTTTATTCTCCGGGCTCCCTTTTGATTTTTGAACCTTTTTCTCCCTTGCTATTATGGAGTTTTCCCCAAAGTGAAAACTTTTCAAATATGTTATTGGACTTGTTTAACCTCTCAGGAAAAACTTTTCTTTTATTAGTATAACTAATTAAATAATTAATTTGCTTGATCTTTATTTTCTTGAAAAATGGTTTTCCAAGGTTATATGGGCATATTTGAACTACAACCATTTGATAAATTCACTTAAAATTCCAACCAAAATTTGGAGATGTCAGGTGATGTTTTTAAATCACTTTTATGCAAAAATATCTTTTATTCACGAAATATTTTGAGCTCTAGACCCAATTTTCTTCTCTGGTCCAGTGGGCAATTTTGCACTACAACTCTTTTAAATACTTCTTTCTAGCCTCCACCAAAATTATGGGATGCTGGTAGTAGCTTATAATTCAACTTTATGAAAAAACCGAGTGATGTTCCTTGAAAGATTTGAGTGAATCAACCTCATCTTCATTCTGGTCCAACATGATGGTTTGTACAACAACCATATTCTCTCTTGCTCTTTGGCCCTTGATTCTTTCTCCGGCTTGTAGTGTACCTTGCCAAACCCTTAAGTCCAGGAGAGTGGACCCATTGGATGATTCTAAGTGCTTGCAACCATGCCCTCTTCTTTCTGTCAAAAACTGAGGTTTTGCAAAACTTGCACTAACAAGTTTCTCCTTTTAACAAACTAACTTCACCACCCTCTCATGAATCCAAGGAGACAATAGCCTAGAGAATTTGGCCACCCCAAGTATTGCCTAGATGCCCTTGGCATTTTGACAAACACCCTGAGTGCATAGCCAGATTTGGCATGATTTCAAGTTTACATTGTGAACTTGAGCCCTGACCTATCCACCATGTCCATTTACCTTCTGACTAACCCTAACCTAGCCCTGTTTCTTGCCAGCCTCACCCGCGACCTCTAGCATGCACTGGCATTTCATCAAACACGTCCCGGGCGTGCTCTGGGCGCGTGCGTTTGGCACGCACGTGCGCCCGAGCCGCCGCATCTCGCCCCGCACCCGTTCCGGCCCTTGGCCAACAACAGCTAGCACGCCACGTATCCTCCTGCACCGCCACGCCACCCCGACCAACCTTGGCACCCCACAACGCCACCGCCAGGACGGCCGTGGCGGCTAGCTGACGGCCGCATGCTGGCCCCGGCCGTGTCGGCGCCGCCCGAGCCACCCCGGCTCGCCACCTGCCCCTGGGCGCCGCGCAAGGTTATCCCCTCGCTCGTCGGCTAGCTCTCGTCGCCTCCACGTCACCCTGCAAGCTACAGAACGTCGGTTCGCCGGCAACCTTATCCCCAGCCGCGGAACTGCCATGGCCGAGCTATATAAGAAGCACCCGAGCTCGTCCAGGCCTCACGCAGCCTCTCTCACTCCCTCACCGACCCACCCATAGCAGTAGGAAGACCAGGGGAGTCGTCTTCCTCCTCTCAGGCAACTCCTGCCGCCGCCACTGCCCCGGCCATTCCGGCACCACCAGGACCTCCCCCTCTCCACTCTCTTCACTAGGAGCTCTCCCTCCCTCTCGTGAGTGCACCCCCATGCTCAATTTTCGTCGGGAACCACCATAGCCCCGGCCCCCAAATCCAACTGAGGCCGCCATCCGCCGCGAGGCTCGTCGTCACCGACTCCCTCCATCCCCGTCACCCCCTCGACCACCGGAAGAACCGCCCCAGTCTTGCGGATCCATCCCCGCCCTCCAGAGGCCATGAGGAGCCGCCGCTCGCCGGCATTGGTCGTCGGAGCCCCCGCCTCTGTTCGGCCAGAGGACGAAGGAGGCGGGGGAGACTGGTCAAACCTGACCAGTGGGCCCTTGGACCCACTGCCAGTGACCCCGCTCCGGTCCACATGGGTTAAGTGGAGACGTAAAACCACATAGTACATTTCCGCCGCTCCGAAAACGTATTCCTGTATGAAACGTTTTCTTTTCTATTTTTATTTCAAAAACAAATTTTGACCAGGACTTTGACTGGCTCTAACTTTTTAAATATAACTCCAAATGAATTGATTCTTTTTCCTACATCTCTCAAATTTTTTCTAGTTTACTTTATTAATTATTTCAAAATTTTCCAAGCAACTTTTTTGTACTGTTTTCAAACTATGTATTAATTGAAGGATTTCCAAAAATAGAATTTGTTGGAGAGAGAAGAAAACTTTCAAAATTTTGGAATGCACCCTGACTCTCCACACCTTGAAGGCAAGCATTCTGAACCCCGGCATAATATTTTTGGTGTGTTCGTTGACACGTTTATAACACCACCTCATTTCGGAGGATTTGTTATTTCATGTGATATGATCATTTGCATGGATGCATATTAGTGATTTCCATGCTGTTGGAAATGAACACACTTGTGATGGTAATCATCCTCATGTGCCTTGCATGCATGCCGGAAGGAATCCGGGAAAGCCTCTGCCTTGGGTAGGCGTGAGCTTGTCGCCGGTATCCGTCGGCACGGTTGTGTCCGGTATGGCATAGTAAGGTATAATGAGTGTTGATTGTGTTGGTTGAAATATATTTGTTATAAATGTCATGCAGGGAAATTATAAACCTCCAGAGTCGACCGTAGATCGAGTCTTCTTCCAGTAACCCCCATCCTTGTTTCGTACTACCACTTGTCCCTACAACAGGTAGGGTACGGTTCAGTAAGTCGTCAACCCCTTTCAAGCACACATCGTACAGAGAGGCCATGGTGGAAGATACCGGTTGTAGCCGGTAGGCAGGCCACCTGGTCCGGGGGCATGGGTGTTTCCGGTTGGGACCGAGAGGGGGGCACCCCTTAGAGCGCGCGGTATAAATTTGATCCCATGCTACGCGAGGTTGTAGCATCCCCACTTAGAGTTTTGCTTGACAGGTGTCGTGGGTGATTCCAGACACCGGTGAGTTAAGCTGGTGTGTGCAAGTTAGGTGTGTTTTCAATTAAAAGACCGTAGACGGAATTAGTCCCGATGGACTAAAGGAATCCGTTACTCGTGGGTAAAGAGTACACCCTCTGCAGAGATTAAACCTATTCGAATAGCCGCCTCCATGGTTAAGGACTACAGTCTGGGTCGGGTCAAGTGTCGGTCTTAGTGTCGGTCTTCGGAGGAGGAACTGCTAAAGCAGAACATGGGTCATGATTTGTGACTTGTGTTGATTATGATGATTATGAGTATTTTTATCGTAGACTAACTATTGTCTTCACTTGAATTATTGAGTATCCCTGGGACGGTTCTACCTCCTGGATATTCATTGTGATTATTTATTTTATAAGCCCTTTATGTGGTGTCGCTGAGACGCCCGACTGTGGCATTGCTTGTTATTTATTTACTTTATAAGCCCTTTATGTGGCGTCGCACAGACGCCCGACTGTGGCATGCTTGTTATTTATTTACTTTATAAGCCCTTTATGTGGCGTCTCACAGACGCCCGACCGTGGCATTGCTTGTTATTTATTTACCATATAAGCCCTTTATGTGGTGTCGCTTAGACGCCCGACTGAGGCATGCTTCATATCATGGCCCTTTCGAGGCGTCGCTTCAGACACCCGATCGGTGCATGTTATTGCTACCCCATTATTGCATATTCATGTTGCATATTAATAACTTGCTTGCGTGCATCAGAGATTTTATTTTATGACTGACGATGTGATCATAGAATATATTTCAGCGCACCATTATCATTTATATTATACCCGTGTTCATAATGTTTGCGAGTACATTCAAAGCACTCACTGGCTTGTCCCTGGCTATTGTCTTGGCCAGATTTCCTGCACGGAGAGGAGCGTTGCGACGACAGCCCCAGAACCTAAGCAACGGTGATAGCAGCCTCGTGAAGATAGGAGTTAACCTGGTCAGCTGTTCCTGTTGGGAAATGGAGTCCCATAGACACCAGTGATCCACAAACCGCTTCCGCCATCAACCTCTAGAAATCACTTGTTGTACTCATAGGCCAGAATGGTCTTGTACTACATATTTTGTATTTTGCTTTGAATTTCTGTATCAATTTGGTGCCTTATCAGCTAACGGTAATCCTGGGGCTGGTGAGCACAACGACCATTTTCTGGAAATTAATACCCGGAAAACCGATCGTGACAAACTTGGTATCAGAGCCAGGCTGACCATTGGCTAATCCTATCTTAACCAGGTCGAAAAACCTAGGAAAACCAACCCACCAGACCCTAACGAAAACCCAGCCAAGCTTCCCGTGCAAGATAGCCACACAGTGACCCGACACCTTTTGGCAGTCGGTGCCCAACCTATCAGCCTAGCCTGTCAATCACGCGCCAGTGACCGACACATAATCTTTCTTATTCGCAAGCGTGCGAAGGAAGACTCTGTCCCCTTTTTCTATAAAAAGGGCACGCTAGTCTCAACCCAGCAAGAGGAGAAGATGAGCCCGACGCCGACAACCCAGTCGTGCTGTTTGGACAACCAATCGAGACCTTGAGGTCAGCCCCGGCCATCAACCAAAATACCTTGATGACCCCAGAAGTGCTTCGTCGCCTTTTGGGAACATGCTCCAACGGGATTGTGGCCAACAATCCCTGAGATGGTCATCATCGCTACCCCGACCCTGTAGCCCCTCAACCCCCTCCAGCAGATCACGACGGTGAAAACCGTGGAGAAACCTCGACCTCCGCGAGGCAATCCCACTTAGATATGAACGAGGTAGACTAAAATCGCTCGAATGATACCGTGTCTTAGAATGACCTCGCCTTGTAATCTTGTGACCCTGTATCGCCGTAATTAAATGTTGTTTGCTTGTGCGCTCCTGTTTTTAATAGTAGCCATGCATGAGTATGTTGATGTGCGATTGCATTTTTTTATCCCGGGCGTAGCTGCCAACCTCGACGACGCAAGTTTGTGCTATGAATAAATCTTTTGGTTCCAGCTCACAGGAAAGATATTTTCAAAACAACTCTTAACAAATCTCGAGGACGAGATTTTCCTTTAAGGGGGTAGTGTTGTGACACCCCAAAATTTTAAACTTGTTTTATTAATTAAAATTTTGCCAGGAAATTAAAACATTTATTCTCTGGGCTCCCTTTTGATTTTTGAACCTTTTTCTCCCTTGCTATTATGGGGTTTTCCATAAAGTGAAAACTTTTCAAATATGTTATTGGACTTGTTTAACCTCTCAAGAAAAACTTTTCTTTTATTAGTAGAACTAATTAAATAATTAACTTTCTTGATCTTTATTTTCTGGAAAAATGGTTTTCCAAGGTTATATGGCCATATTTGAACTACAACCATTTGATAAATTCACTTAAAATTCCAACCAAAATTTGGAGATGTCAGGTGATGTTTTTAAATCACTTTTATGCAAAAATATCTTTTATTCATGAAATATTTTGAGCTCTACACCCAATTTTCTTCTGTGGTCCAGTGTGCAATTTTGCACTACAACTCTTTTAAATACTTCTTTCTAGCCTCCACCAAAATTATGGGATGCTGGTAGTAGCTTATAATTCAACTTTATGCAAAAACCCTGTGATGTTCCTTGAAAGATTTGAGTGAATCAACCTCATCTTCATTCTGGTCCAACATGATGGTTTGTACAGCAACCATATTCTTTCTTGCTCTTTGGCCCTTGATTCTTTCTCCGGCTTGTAGTGTACCTTGCCAAACCCTTAAGTCCAGGAGAGTGGACCCATTGGATGATTCTAAGTGCTTGCAACCATGCCCTCTTCTTTTTGTCAAAAACTGAGGTTTTGCAAAACTTGCACTAACAAGTTTCTCCTTTTAACAAACTAACTTCAGCATCCTCTCATGAATCCAAGGAGACAATAGCCTGGAGAATTTGGCCATCCCAAGTATTGCCTAGATGCCCTTGGCATTTTGACAAACACCTTGAGTGCATAGCCAGATTTGGCATGATTTCAAGTTTACATTGTGAACTTGAGCTCCTGACCTATCCACCATGTCCATTTACCTTCTGACTAACCCTAACCTAGCCCAGTTTCTTGCCAGGCTCACCCGCGACCTCTAGCATGCACTAGCATTTCATCGAACACGTCCCGGGCGTGCTCTGGGTGCGCCCAGAGCGTGCGTTTGGCACGCACGTGCGCCGGAGCCGCCGCGTCTCACCCCGCACCCGTTTCGGCCCTTGGCCAATAGCAGGTAGCACGCCACGTATCCTCCTGCACCGCCACGCCACCCCGACCACCCCTGGCACCCCACAGCGCCACCGTCAGGACGGCCGTGGCGGCTAGCTGACGGCCGCATTTAGGCCCCGGCCGTGTCGCCACCGCCCGAGCCACCCCGGCTCGCCACCTGCCCCTGGGAGCCGCGCAAGCTTATCCCCTCGCTCGTCGGCTAGCTCTCGTCGCCTCCATGTCACCCTGCAAGCTACAGAACGTCGGTTCACCGACAACCTTATCCTCGGCCGCGGAACCGCCATGGCCGCGCTATATAAGAAGCACCCGAGCTCGTCCAGGCCTCATGCAGCCTCTCTCACTCCCTCACCGACCCACCCATAGCAGTAGGTAGACCAGGGGAGTCGTCTTCTTCCTCTCCGGCAACTCCTGCCGCCGCCACTGCCCCGGCCATTCCGGCACCAGCAGGACCTCCCCCTCTCCACTCTCTTAACCAGGAGCTCTCCCTCCCTCTCATGAGTGCACCCCCACGCACAATTTTGGTCGGGAACCACCATAGCCCCGGCCCCCAAATCCAACCGAGGCCTCCATCCGCCGCGAGGCTCGTCATCGCCGACTCCCTCCATCCCCGTCACCCCCTCGACCACCGGAAGAACCACCCCAGTCTTGTGGATCCATCCCCGCCCTCCAGAGGCCGCGAGGAGCCGCCGCTCGCCGGCGTTGGTCGCTGGAGCCGCCGCCTCTGTTCGGCCAAAGGACGAAGGAGGCGGGGAAGACCGGTCAAACCTGACCAGTGGGCCCTTGGACCCACTGTCAGTACCCCGCTCCGGTCCACGTGGGTTAAGTGGAGACGTAAAACCACATAGTACGTTTCCTCCGCTCCGGAAATGTATTCCAGTCTGAAACGTTTTCTTTTCTATTTTTATTTCAAAAACAGATTTTGACCAGGGCTTTGACTGGCTATAACTTTTTAAATATAACTCCAAATGAATTGATTCTTTTTCCTACATCTCTCAAATTTGTCTAGTTTATTTTCATATTTATTTCAAAATTTTCCAAGCAACTCTTTTGTACTGTTTTCAAACTATGTGTTAATTTAAATATTACCAAAAATAGGATTTGTTGGAGAGAGAAGAAAACTTTCAAACTTTTGGAATGCACCCTGACTCTCCACAGCTTGAAGGCAAGCATTCTGAACCCCGGCATAATATTTTTGGTGTGTTCGTTGACACGTTTATAACACCACCTCATTTCGGAGGAATTGTTATTTCATGTGATATGGTCATTTGTATGGATGCATATTAGTGATTTCCATGCTGTTGGAAATGAACATACTTGTGATGGTAATCATCCTCATGTGCCTAGCATGCATGCCGGAAAGAATCCGGGAAAGCCTCTGCCTTGGGTAGGCGTGAGCTTGTCGCCGGTCTCCGTCGGGATGGTTGTGTCCGGTATGGCATAGTAAGGTATAATGAGTGTTGATTGTGTTGGTTGAGATATATTTGTTATACATGTCATGCAGGGAAATTATAAACCTCCAGAGTCGACCGTAGATCAAGTCTTGTTCCAGTAACCCCCATACTTGTTTCGTACTACCACTTGTCCCTACAACAGGTAGGGTACGGTTCAGTAAGTCGTCAACCCCTTTCAAGCACACACCGTACAGAGAGGCCATGGTGGAAGATACTGGTTGTAGCCGGTAGGCAGGCCACCTGGTCCGGGGGCATGGGTGTTTCCGTTTGGGACCGAGAGGGGGGTACCCCTTAGAGCGCGCGGTATAAATTTGATCCCATGCTATGCGAGGTTGTAGCCTCCCCACTTAGAGTTTTGCTTGACAGGTGTCGTGGGTGATTCCAGACACCGGTGAGTTAAGCTGGTGTGTGCAAGTCAGGTGTGTTTTCAATTAAAAGACCGTAGACGGAATTAGTCCCGATGGACTAAAGGAATCCGTTACTCGTGGGTAAAGAGTACACCCTCTGCAGAGATTAAACCTATTCGAATAGCCGCGTCCATGGTTAAGGACTACAGTCTGGGTCGGGTCAAGTGTCGGTCTTAGTGTCGGTCTTCGGAGGAGGAACTGCTAAACCAGAACATGGGTCATGATTTGTGACTTGTGTTGATTATGATGATTATGAGTATTTTTATCGTAGACTAACTATTGTCTTCACTTGAATTATTGAGTATCCCTGGGACGGTTCTACCTCCTGGATATTCATTGTGATTATTTATTTTATAAGCCCTTTATGTGGTGTCGCTGAGACGCCCGACTGTGGCATTGCTTGTTATTTATTTACTTTATAAGCCCTTTATGTGGCGTCACACAGATGCCCGACTGTGGCATGCTTGTTACTTATTTACTTTATAAGCCCTTTATGTGGCGTCGCACAGACGCCCGACCGTGGCATTGCTTGTTATTTATTTACCATATAAGCCCTTTATGTGGTGTCGCTTAGACGCCCGACCGAGGCATGCTTCATATCATGGCCCTTTCGAGGCATCGCTTCAGACACCCGATCGGTGCATGTTATTGCTACCCCATTATTGCATATTCATGTTGCATATTAATAACTTGCTTGCATGCATCAGAGATTTTATTTTATGACTGACGATGTGATCATAGAATATATTTCAGCGCACGATTATCATTTATATTATACCCGTGTTCATAATGTTTGCAAGTACATTCAAAGTACTCACTGGCTTGTCCCTGGCTATTGTCCTGGCCAGATTTCCTGCACAGAGAGTAGCGTTGCGACGACAGCCCCAGAACCTAAGCAACGGTGATAGCAGCCTCGTGAAGATAGGAGTTAACCTGGTCAGCTGTTCCTGTTGGGAAATGGAGTCCCATAGACACCAGTGATCCATAAACCGCTTCCGCCATCAACCTCTAGAAATCACTTGTTGTACTCATAGGCCAGAATGGTCTTGTACTACATATTTTGTATTTTGCTTGGAATTTCTGTATCAATTTGGTGCCTCATCAGCTAACAGTAATCCTGGGGCTAGTGAGCACAACGGCCATTTTCTAGAAATTAATACCCGGAAAACCAGTCGTGACAAACTTGGTATCAGAGCCAGGCTGACCATTGGCTAATCCTATCTTAGCCAGGTCGAAAAACCTAGGAAAACCAACCCACCAGACCCTAACCAAAACCCAGCGAAGCTTCCCGTGCAAGATAGCCACACAGTGATCCGACACCTTTTGGCAGTCGGTGCCCAACCTATCAGCCTAGCCTGTCAATCACGCGCCAGGGACTGACACATAATCTGTCTTATTCGCAAGCGTTCGAAGACTCCGTCCCCTTTTTCTATAAAAGGGCACGCTAGTCTCAACCCAGCAAGAGGAGAAGATGAGCCCGACGCCGACAACCCAGTCGTGCTGTTTGGACAACCAATCGAGACCTTGAGGTCAGCCCCGGCCATCAACCAAAATACCTTGATGGCCCTAGAAGTGCTTCGTCGCCTTTTGGGAACACGCTCCAACGGGATTGTGGCCAACAATCCCCGAGATGGTCATCATCGCTACCCCGACCCTGTAGCCCCTCAACCCCCTCCACCAGATCACGATGGTGAAAACCGTGGAGTAACCTCGACCTCCGTGAGGCAAGCCCGCTTAGATCTGAACGAGGTAGACTAAAATCGCTCGAATGATACCGAGTCTTAGAATGACCTCGCCTTGTAATCTTGTGACCCTGTATCACCGTAATTAAATGTTGTTTGCTTGTGCGCTCCTATTTTTAAAAGTAGCCATGCATGAGTATGTGATGTGCGATTGCATTTTTTTATCCCGCGCGTAGCTACCAACCTCGACGACGCAAGTTTGTCCTATGAATAAATCTTTTGGTTCCAGCTCACAGGAAAGATATTTTCAAAACAACTCTTAACAAATCTCGAGGACGAGATTTTCTTTTAAGGGGGGTAGTGTTGTGACACCCCAAAATTTTAAACTTGTTTTATTAATTAAAATTTTGCGTGGAAATTAAACTTTTATTCTCTGGGCTCCCTTTTGATTTTTGAACCTTTTTCTCCCTTGCTATTATGGGGTTTTCCCCAAAGTGAAAACTTTTCAAATATGTTATTGGACTTGTTTAACTTCTCAAGAAAAACTTTTCTTTTATTAGTAGAACTAATTAAATAATTAATTTGCTTGATCTTTATTTTCTTGAAAAATGGTTTTCCAAGGTTATATGGCCATATTTGAACTACAACCATTTGATAAATTCACTTAAAATTCCAACCAAAATTTGGAGATGTCAGGTGATGTTTTTAAATCAATTTTATGCAAAAATATCTTTTATTCATGAAATATTTTGAGCTCTACACCCAATTTTCTTCTCTGGTCCAGTGTGCAATTGTGCACTACAACTCTTTTAAATACTTCTTTCTAGCCTCCACCAAAATTATGGGATGCTGGTAGTAGCTTATAATTCAACTTTATGCAAAAACCCACTGATGTTCCTTGAAAGATTTGAGTGAATCAACCTCATCTTCATTTTGGTCCAACATGATGGTTTGTACAGCAACCATATTCTTTCTTGCTCTTTGGCCCTTGATTCTTTCTCCTGCTTGTAGTGTACCTTGCCAAACCCTTAAGTCCAGGTGAGTGGACCCATTGGATGATTCTAAGTGCTTGCAACCATGCCCTCTTCTTTCTGTCAAAAACTGAGGTTTTGCAAAACTTGCACTAACAAGTTTCTCCTTTCAACAAACTAACTTCACCATCCTATCATGAATCCAAGGAGACAATAGCCTGGAGAATTTGGCCACCCCAAGTATTGCCTAGATGCCCTTGGCATTTTGACAAACACCCTGAGTGCATAGCCAGATTTGGCATGATTTCAAGTTTACATTGTGAACTTGAGCCCCTTACCTATCCACCATGTCCATTTACCATCAGACTAACCCTAACCTAGCCCTGTTTCTTGCCAGCCTCACCCGCGACCTCTAGCATGCACTAGCATTTCATCGAACACGTCCCGGGCGTGCTCTGGGCGCGCCCAGAGCGTGCGTTTGGCACGCACGTGCGCCCGAGCCGCCGCGTCTCACCCCGCACCCGTTCCGGCCCTTGGCCATTAGCAGGTAGCACGCCACGTATCCTCCTGCACCGCCACGCCACCCCGACCACCCCTGGCACCCCACAGCGCCACCGTCAGGACGGCCGTGGCGGCTAGCTGACGGCCGCATGCAGGCCCCGGCCGTGTCGGCGCCGCCCGAGCCACCCCGGCTCACCACCTGCCCCTGGGAGCTGCGCAAGCTTATCCCCTCACTCTTCGGCTAGCTCTCGTCGCCTCCACATCACCCTGCAAGCTACAGAACATCGGTTCGCCGACAACCTTATCCTTGGCCGCGGAATCGCCATGGCCGCGCTATATAAGAAGCACCCGAGCTCGTCCAGGCCTCATGCAGCCTCTCTCACTCCCTCACCGACCCACCCATAGCAGTAGGAAGACTAGGGGAGTCGTCTTCTTCCTCTCCGGCAACTCCTGCCGCCGCCACTACCCCGGCCATTCTGGCACCACCAGGACCTCCCCCTCTCCACTCTCTTCACCAGGAGCTCGCCCTCCCTCTCGTGAGTGCACCCCCACGCTCAATTTTGGTCGGGAACCACCATAGCCCCGGCCCCCAAATCCAACCGAGGCCGCCATCCGCCGCGAGGCTCGTCATCGCCGACTCCCTCCATCCCCGTCACCCCCTCGACCACCGGAAGAACCGCCCCAGTCTTGCGGATCGATCCCCGCCCTCCAGAGGCCACGAGGAGCCACCGCTCGCCGGCGTTGGTCGCTAGAGCCCCCGTGAGAGAGTCCTGGATTAGGGGGTGTCCGGATAGCCGGACTATCATCATCGGCCGGACTCCAAGACTATGAAGATACAAGATTGAAGACTTCGTCCCGTGTCCGGATGGGACTTTCCTTGGCGTGGAAGGCAAGCTTGGCGATACGGATATGTAGATCTCCTTCCATTGTAACCGACTCTGTGTAACCCTAGCCCTCTCCGGTGCCTATATAAACCGGAGGGTTTTAGTCCGTAGGACGAACAACCATTACAACAATCATACCATAGGCTAACTTCTAGGGTTTAGCCTCCTTGATCTCGTCGTAGATCCACTCTTGTACTACCCATATCATCAATATTAATCAAGCAGGAGTAGGGTTTTACCTCCATCGAGAGGGCCCGAACCTGGGTAAAACATCGTGTCCCTTGTCTCCTTTTACCATCCGCCTAGACGCACAGTTCGGGACCCCCTACCCGAGATCCGCCGGTTTTGACACCGACATTGGTGCTTTCATTGAGAGTTCCTCTGTGTCGTCACCGATAGGCTTGATGGCTTCTTCAATCAACAACAACGCCGTCCATGGTGAGACTTTTCTCCCCGGAGAGATCTTCGTGTTCGGCGCCTTTGCACTGTGGGCCAATTCACTTGGCCATCTGGAGCAGATCGAAAGCTACGCCCCTGGCCATCAGGTCAGGCTTGGAGGCCTAACCTTCACGGCTGACATCCGCGGAGACTTGGTCTTCGATGGATTCGAGCCACAGCCGAGCGTGCCGCACTGTCACGATGGGCATGACTAAGCTCTGCCGCTGGACAGTACCCTAGAGGCCACACACGAGTCCGCTCTGACTCGTAGTTTGGAGCCGACCGCAGAGATCGAGGACAGGTGGCTGGACACCGCCTCGGGGGATGCAACTTCTACGGTGATGGAGCCGAATACTGACCTTGTCCCTTGCAAAGCTTGTGACTCCGAGGTGCCGGACTCCTTGCCGGACTCCGAACCTCCGGCGCCCCTGCCAATCGAATCCGATTGGGTGCCGATCATGGAGTTCACCGCTGCGGACATCTTTCAGCACTCACCCTTTGGCGACATCCTGAATTCGCTAAAGTATTTCTCGTTATCAGGAGAGCCCTGGCCGGACTGCGGTCAGGATGGTTGGGACGCGGACGATGAAGAAATTCAAAGCCCACCCACCACCCACTTTGTAGCCACTGTCGATGATCTAACCGACATGCTAGACTACGACTTCGAATACATCGGCGGTATGGACGACGATGCCAGAGACGATCAAGAACCAGCGCCTACCGAGCACTGGAAGCCCACCTCAACTCATGATGTATATATGGTGGACACCCCAAAAGGGAGCGATAACGAGGAGCAACGGGACACGGCGAAGGATAATTCCCCCGAAAAACAACCAAAACGGCGACGCAAGCGCCGCCCCAAGTCCCGCCTCGATAACAACAGCACCCATAATGACCCAGCCATAGAGCAGGGAAAACCAGTGGGCGACGAACATGCAACCAAGCAACCATCCGAGCAAGATGAATCGGATAATCAATCCATCCCCGGCGAAAACAACAGTCCAGACGATCTCACGCCGGACACACCACCGGAGCACAAGAACCTTCGAAAAAGGCTTGTCGCCACTGCAAGAAGTTTGAAGAAGGAGAAACGAAAGCTCAAAACAGCGGAAGACATACTCAGAATGAGGTGGAGCAAAGTACTCAAGACCGCGGACAAATATGGCAATAGCCACCAAACAAAGAGCTACCCGAAGCGCAAGCTGCTGCCAGAATTCGCCGAGGAGGCCGTAGAGCCCCCAGAACCAAAAAGCAAAGAGGTCGCCTGGCCGGATAGGCGACCAGATGACAGGCCAAGAGAGGCAAGCGGCGCCGCACATAAGCTGGCACATGACACGCATAAAGACCCTCGCACAACGGATGGCCCGGTCAGATCCATTTATGGGCCAAAGAAGAGGGCCCCAGGAAGTAACACAACACGCCGAGTGTTCGAAGATAGCGGCACACCTAAATACAGGGGCGCCGCACACCCACTATGTTTCACCGATGAGGTGCTGGATCACGAATTCCCAGCGGGGTTCAAGCCCGTAAACATAGAGGCATACGACGGAACAACAGACCCCGGAGTCTGGATTGAGGATTACATCCTGCACATACACATGGCAAGAGGAGATGATCTCCACGCCATAAAATATCTACCCCTCAAGCTCAAAGGGCCAGCTCGGCATTGGCTCAAAAGCCTCCCAGAAAATACCATTGGAAGTTGGGAAGAGCTCGAGGACGCGTTTAGAGCAAATTTTTAGGGGACTTATGTCCGCCCTCCGGATGCAGACGATTTAAGTCACATAACTCAACAGCCCGGAGAGTCAGCGCGCAAATTCTGGAACAGGTTCCTTACCAAAAAGAACCAAATAGTCGATTGTCCGGACGCTGAAGCTTTAGCAGCTTTTAAACATAACGTCCGAGACGAATGGCTCGCCAGACACCTCCGCCAAGAGAAGCCAAGAACAATGGCCGCGCTAACAAGCCTCATGACCCGCTTTTGCGCGGGGGAAGATAGCTGGCAAGCAAGATGCAGCACCAGCGACCCGAGTACATCCGAGATAAGAGATGGAAACGGAAAATCACGGCGCAGAAAGGACCAGCGCCGAAATAAAGAAAAAAGCCCAAAGAACACGGCGGTCAACGCCGGATTCAAAAGCTCGCGGCCGAACAATAAAACACTGCCTCTTAAGGACAGCAGCGACAGGCTATCCAACCTCAACAAAATTTTGGATCGGATATGTCAAATCCACAGTACTTCCGGGAAGCCTGCAAACCACACCCACCGGGATTGTTGGGTTTTCAAACAGTCCGGCCGACTCAACGCCAAACACAAGGGGCTCGATGTGCCAAGCGAGGATGATGACGAACCCCACCAGCAGAGCGCCGGAAAACAAAAGACTTTCCCACAAGAAGTCAAAATTGTAAACTCACTTCATGTGATAATACGGAACAACAGTGCGGCACCCGCCAAAGTAGGTGTCGCACGGTCCACCCCAGCGGAACCTCGAGATTGGATGTCAAAACCAATTACTTTCGACCACCTGGACTATTCCAGAAGTATTCGAAACGCAGGATGGACTGCTCTAATATTGGATCCTATAATCGACGGACTACAATTTACACAAGTCCTAATGGATGGCGGCAGTGATTTAAACCTGCTATATCCGGACACAATCCGCAAGTTGGGGACAGACCGTACTAAAATTCGCCATAGCCGCACTTCCTTCAAAGGAGTGACGCCAGGCCCTTACGCCAAGTGCACGGGCTCCTTACTACTAGAAGTTGTGTTCGGGTCACCCGGCAACTTCCGATGCGAAAAGCTAATCTTTCATGTCGCCCCATTCAAAAGTAGCCATCAAGCACTATTGGGACGTGAAGCTTTTGTCCGCTTTAACGCAATACCACACTACGCGTCTCTTACACTTAAATGCTCGGTCCATGCGACATCATCTCATTAAAAGGTCGTTCAAGACCCCGGACACGGCTAGACGAGTCCGACATAAATAAGCTAGGGGCTCCCTAGCCGCACACCCCTTTACAAGGGGCTGTGCGTATGAGCAATAAAGAGCTAATAAAAGCTCAGCTTTATTCGTTCATTCATATTTTGATTTTTAATACATTTTTTGCACGATTTCCTTTCAAGCTAAGTTCCTCTCTTTTTTACAGATGAACAACATGCACACCCGTCCAGGATACGGCACAACGGAGACACAGGCGCAGACGTGCAACAGGGACCCGTCGCAAGGATTCTTTTTAGATTAAGCCCCTGCGTAAACCTTTCTTACTGTCTTTTGTTGATTCATATCCCACGGTTTTTCACCATAACCAATGAGGAGGCTGGCGTTTTGGCATCGGCCGTGCCAGAAATTCTCGCCTGTACCTGGACACTAGGGGCTTAGGGCATTGTTCTGCCCATTATCATAAAGACCGAATACCTTAGGGAGTGTTCGGCGTCTCGAGTTAGGCCTTATATGCATCAGCTCCGAGTCATGTCTTTGGTCAAATGTTGGTTTTGCCCGGCTCCTATGTTTTGCTGCCTTACGTTTCGTATCATCGGCTAACGCGGCACCAGGAGAACTACTGCGATTGTGCCCCGGTTCGGCCGGGCGAGCACCTCAGTAGAGAAAGCCGAAAACTGACTGTCATGATATAGTGAGAGACTGGTCAACCACTCGATCAACTACCGGAATGTTCAGAATTCCTCCGCTTTGACGAAGGACCGTTTCCCGGTCAGGCACATACGCGCCCCGAATTCGGAGAGCGCGGTGCCCCTAGGGGCTATATCGTAGCCCCACCTTCGAACTCCTATGGCTAAGTGAAAGTGATAAAGCATTATAGTCCGGTTGCCTCGTTTGCTACGCTATCACCTCCTTCACAGGACCAAGACGTTGGATTAAGTGTGAAAATGCACTATTTCACAAACACCCCCGCACCATGTGCGTGGGGGCTGAAGCCGAACACTGCCATCTTTCAGGTTATACACAAGTATACATTAAACGGCCGCACAGGAGATATTTCAATACTTGAACGCACAAGTACAAAAAGCGCTTATATTATAAACATCGTTTTACAAACCATAAAGTTCATTTGAACATGACATTTTTTGAACACTGCGACTCTATTACATGAGCACCACGCAGAACTTCCCCAAAATAGTGCTCGGCGGGTAACCGGCTCTCGTCCGAACCCTGGGTCGCAACAGCGGTGGCATCCATCTCTGTCCAGTATGTCTTCACACGGGCGAGGGCCATCCGTGCACCCTCTATGCAGGCCGACCGCTTCATCGCCTTGATATGCGGCACCGCCCCAACGAATTGCTGCAATAAGCCAAAATAACTCTTCGGCTTGGGCCTATCCGGCCAGACATGAGCCACGATATCCGTCATGGCAAGTCCGGACAATCTATTCAGCTCAGCCCACTCAGCCAACCGATCGGTCAGCGGAAGTGAATGCTCCGGACTATAGAATTTTGACCAAAAAAGCTCTTCCATCTCGTGATCCTTTTGACTTCGGAATTGCACAACAGCATCTGCCGCACTCGCCGCTAAGTCCATATAAGGATCCTCCAGACCCCACAGCTGGCCAAGCTGAGCGTACTTCGGATCTGTAAACCTCCTGCGCAGCAGAAAGGGCTTGCCAGCCACAATATCTCCGGCCTGGCGCAGCTCCTCCTTTATAGCCCTCATTGCGGAAGGGGCATCCTTGGCTTCGGTCGTGGCCTTCTTTAGGCCTTCTTGCTCTGCTCGGCGTTCTTTTTCAAGAACCTCATAGCGGTCGGTAACATCTTTCAACTTCACGGCCATTTAGGCCATCTCCTCCCTGCTTTGGCAGTGAGCAGCCTTTTCGGCTTCTAGCTCTTCGGCCGCCCTCGAGGCAGACGCATTACTCCTTCTGGCCTGCTCCTTGGTTCGAGCAAGTTCTGCCCAAAGGCTCTCCACAGCAGCGGCACCATCTACATTGAGCACACATGTTGTAAGGAGTGGGCTTCGGCTCCCTTACTAGGTGACCACGGAGAAAAACCTACCTTGTGACTCGTCAAGTCGCTTATTGACCAGCGTGATGTCCGCATCCGCAACGTCAAGTTGCCGCTTTAGTTCGGCAACTCCATCAGTCCAGCTGGCCACCGGACTATCCGCCACCTGCATAGGAAAGGCAAAAATCAATACCTGCGATTCTGATCCTCGGCACGCTGTCGCTCTCGACAACCTACCGAGTCCCAGGGGCTACTATCTATACAGGGCGCACTTTATGTGCAAAACTGTCAAAAGGTATGTCATTTTTACGTACCTCAAACCCCGCCAGCAAGCTTCTGACGGCATCATGCAACCCGCCTTCGACGGACAAAATTCTTCCAATCACCATACTCATCAACATAAGGTGACCTTCTGAGATAGACGCCCTCCCAAGCAGATCCTTCAGCTCCCCTGGCCGCACACCAGCCGGTGCCGAACTCTCCGGCCCCACCAGACTCGGGGATACCCTCCGCGATGACACCTCAGGTTCGTCCGCCCCGCCTGATGGTGCAGCGGATGGAGGCGTCTCGCTCTCCACCATCTCCGGATGAAGGTCCCCCGAAGATGAGCTCATCTGAGAAGGACGGAGATCCAAACTACAAGGTAAAAACTTCGGTTATCCTCAGAAGCAAACATAGGGGTGTCTCTTATTATAGAACCCCCCCTTTTTTATACTTACGTCTCGTTGGAGGGCTGATTCCTTAGGGGAGATAGTGCGGCCGGGGCCTCCCCGGACGCAGGACCCTCTGGTGAAGATTTCTTCCCCCGCTTCGAGGCCTTGGCCTCCGGGTTTTCGGAGGCGGTCCTCTTCTCCCCTTGGAAGGAGGGATTCTCGACTCCCCCTTTCTCCAAAGCCTCCTTGGTAGAGGCGGTGGTGTCCCTGTTCTCCCCTTCGCCTTCCTCTGAAGGCGCAACCTTCAGCATCCTGACCAACACGGGATCCGGCACGGTCTCCAGGAGGGGGGCCGAACACCATATCAGTTTCGCCTGCGCTATCCACTCCTATTCAAGAGACGATGGGTTAAAAGGCAAATTCGAGAAGGTGTAAACAAACAGTGTGTTCAGAGGCAGGGCCACTTACCTGAGTATCCGGGCGATTGCAGCTTAGGCCGGAATCCTCGGTTAATTCCGGACACATCTCTTGTGATCCGAAGAACAATTTATACATCTCCATGGGTGTCGTACCCATGAAGTGTTGGAGAGCTCACGGCCCCTCGGGATTGAACTCCCACAGACGGAGGGGGCGACGCTTGCAGGGCAGGAGACGCCGAATCAGCATAACCTGCATCACTACAACCAGATTGATCTTCCTCTCCTGGAGGTCTCGAATCCGCCCCTGCAATAGGGGTACGTCCTTTGACGGCCCCCAGTTGAGCCCTTGGCTGACCCATGACATCACCCGCTATGGATGGCCCGAGCGGAAGATGGGCGGCGGCTTCTGCCTGCTGCCCCTAGGAGCGGTTATGTAGAACCACTCCTGCTGCCACAAGCCGAGCTCCTCCTGGAAAGAGCCCTCGGGCCATGGAGCGTCAGCCCTTCTTCTTACAACCGCCCCGCCGCACTCTGCTTGACGCCCTTCGATCATCTTCGACTCCACATTGAAGGTCTTAAGCCACAAGCCGAAGTGAGGGGTAATGCGGAGGAAGGCTTCGCAGACGACGACGAATGAAGAAATATGGAGGATGGACTCCAGAGCCAAGTCGTGGAATTCCAGCCCATAGTAAAGAATGAGCCCTCTCACAAAAGGATCCATCGGGAAGCCTAAACCCCGACGGAGGTGGGACACAAACACGACGTTTTCGCCGGGCTCGGGGGCGGGAATGACCTGCCCTTTGGTGGGCAACCTATGCGAAATCTCGTAAGTCAGGTACTTGGCTTCTCGCAGCTTTAGCACGTCCTCTTCCGTGATGTAGGAGGGCATCCACCGGCCCTGTAGGTCGGAGACGGACATTGTTGAAGGTCCGAAGCGCTCGAATCTGGGGCTCTGGGTGTTGGAACTCGGGGCGAGGAGTAGATTCGATTGAGGATTGAAGAAAAGAAATGAGCCTTGGTCCCATTATAAAGAGGGAGAATACCAAGAGCCGTCCCCGTGACCGTTCAGGACTCGCCTCCGATAGAGGGGGCGTGGCAACGGGCACGGTTGGGTTACCCACGTCCGTATTGATGGGAATCCCGGAATAAGGGTAACACGATATCTGCTTCGACAAGACGTGCCAAGGAAACTGCTTCACTAAACGCGCTGAGGTGGTATAATAAAAAACAATTCAAGTAAAGGCTTCATGGTGGTATGACGTCATGCCACAAAATACGTCAGCAGATTGAACTTGTGTACATATTATTCTTGTTGGGGAACGTAGTAATATCAAATATTTTCCTACGCACACGCAAGATCATGGTGATGGCATAGCAACGAGAGGGGAGAGTGTTCATCCACGTACCCTCGTAGACCATAAGCGGAAGCGTTAGCACAACGCGGTTGATGTAGTCGTACGTCTTCACGATCCGACCGATCCAAGCACCGAACGTACGGGGCCTGCGAGTTCAACACACGTTCAGCTCGATGACGATCTCCGGCCTCCGATCCAGCGAAGCTCCGGAGATGAGTTCCGTCATCACGACGGTGTGGTGACTATGATGATGTTCTACCGGCGCAGGGCTTCGCCTAAACTCCGCGACGATATGACCGAGGTGGAATATGGTGGAAGGGGGCACCGCACACGGCTAAGGAACGATCCGTAGATCAACTTGTGTGTCTATGGGGTGCCCCCCTGCCCCCGTATATAAAGGAGCCAGGGGGGAGGAGGCGGCCAGCCAAGGAGGGCGCGCCAAGGGGGGAGTCCTACTCCCACCGGGAGTAGGACTCCCTTCTTTCCAAGTAGGAGTAGGAGAAGGGGGGAAAGAGGAGGAAGAGAGGAAGGAAAGGGGGGGCGCCGCCCCCCTTCCCTTGTCCTATTCGGACTAGGAAGGGGAGCGGCGCGCGGCCCCCTCCTAGCTCCTTCCCTCTTCTCCCTCGAGGCCCATGTAGGCCCAATAACCCCCCGGGGGGTTCCGGTAACCTCCCGGTACTCCGGTAAAATGCCGATTTCACCCCGAACCATTCCGATGTCCAAACATAGGCTTCCAATATATCAATATTTATGTCTCAACCATTTCGAGACTCCTCGTCATGTCCGTGATCACATCCGGGACTCCGAACAAACTTCGGTACATCAAAACTTATAAACTCATAATAAAACTATCATCGTAACATTAAGCGTGCGGACCCTACGGTTTCGAGAACTATGTAGACATGACCTAGAACCATTCTCGGTCAATAACCAATAGCGGGACCTGGATGCCCATATTGGTTCCTACATATTCTACGAAGATCTTTATCGGTCAAACCGCATAACAACATATGTTGTTCCCTTTGTCATCGGTATGTTACTTGCCCGAGATTTGATCGTCGGTATCTAATACCTAGTTCAATCTCGTTACCGGCAAGTCTCTTTACTCGTTCCGTAATGCATCATCCCGTAACCAACTCATTGGTCACATTGCTTGCAAGGCTTATAATGATGTGCATTACCGAGAGGGCCCAGAGATACCTCTCCGACGATCGGAGTGACAAAACCTAATCTCGAAATACGCCAACTCAACATGTACCTTCGGAGACACCTGTAGTACTCCTTTATAATCACCCAGTTACGTTGTGACGTTTGGTAGCACCCAAAGTGTTCCTCCGGCAAACGGGAGTTGCATAATCTCATAGTTACAGGAACATGTATAAGTCATGAAGAAAGCAATAGCAACATACTAAACGATCAAGTGCTAGGCTAACGGAATGGGTCATGTCAATCACATCATTCTCCTAATGATGTGATCCCGTTAATCAAATGACAACTCATGTCTATGGCTAGGAAACTTAACCATCTTTGATTCATGAGCTAGTCAAGTAGAGGCATACTAGTGACACTATGTTTGTCTATGTATTCACACATGTATTATGTTTCCGGTTAATACAATTATAGCATGAATAATAAACATTTATCATGAAATAAGGAAATAAATAATAACTTTATTATTGCCTCTAGGGCATATTTCCTTCAGTCTCCCACTTGCACTAGAGTCAATAATCTAGTTCACATCACCATGTGATTTAACACCAATATTCATATCTGTATATGATTAACACCCATAGTCCACATCGTCATGTGACCAACACCCAAAGGATTTTATTAGAGTCAATAATCTAGTTCACATTGCTATGTGATTAACACCCAAAGAGTACTAAGGTGTGATCATGTTTTGCTCGTGAGAGAAGCTTAGTCAACGGTTCTGTTACATTCAGAGCCGTATGTATTATGCAAATATTCTATGTCTACAATGCTCTGCATGGAGCTACTCTAGCTAATTGCTCCCACTTTCAATATGTATCCAAATTGAGACTTTAGAGTCATCTGGATCAGTGCCAAAACTTATATCGACGTAACCCTTTACGACGAGCCTTTTGTCACCTCCATAATTGAGAAACATATCCTTATTCCACTAAGGATAATTTTGACCAATGTCCAGTGATCTACTCCTAGATCACTATTGTACTCCCTTGCCAAACCAGGGCAGAGTATACAATAGGTCTGGTCCATAGCATGGCATACTTTTATAGAACCTATGACTGATACATATGGAATGACTTTCATTCTCTTTCTATTTTCTGCTGTGGTTGGGCATTGAGTTTGACTCAACTTCACACCTTGTAGCACAGGCAAGAATCCTTTCTTTGCCTGATCCATTTTGAACTTTTTCAAAATTTTGTCAAGGTATGTGCTTTGTGAAAGTCCTATTAAGCGTCTTGATCTATCTCTATAGATCTTGATGCCGAATATGTAAGCAGCTTCACCGAGGTCTTTCATTGAAAAACTTTTATTCAAGTATCCCTTTATGCTATCCAGAAATTCTATATCATTTCCAATTAATAATATGTCATCTACATATAAAATTAGAAATGCTACAGAGCTCCCACTCACTTTCTTGTAAATACAGGCTTCTCCAAAAGTCTGTATAAAACCATATGCTTTGATCACACTATCAAAGCGTTTATTCCAACTCCGAGATGCTTGCACCAGTCCATAAATGGAACGCTGGAGCTTGCACACTTTGTCAGCACCTTTTGGATCGACAAAACCTTCCGGCTGCATCATATACAACTCTTCTTCCAGAAATCCATTCAAGAATGCAGTCTTGACATCCATTTGCCAAATTTCATAATCATGAAATGCAGCAATAGCTAACATGATTCGGACAGACTTAAGCATCGCTACGGGTGAGAAAGTCTCATCGTAGTCAACCCCTTGAACTTGTCGGAAACCTTTTGCAACAAGTCGAGCTTTATAGACAGTTACATTACCATCAGCGTCAGTCTTCTTCTTAAAGATCCATTTATTCTCAATGTGGCTTGCCGATCATCGGGCAACTCCACCAAAGTCCACACTTTGTTCTCATACATGGATCCCATCTCAGATTTCTTGGCCTTAAGCCATTTTGCGGAATCTGGGCTCATCATCGCTTCCTCGTAGTTCGTAGGTTCATCATGGTCAAGTAACATGACTTCCAGAATAGGATTACCGTACCACTCTGGTGCGGATCTTATTCTGGTAGACCTACGAGGTTCAGTAGAAACTTGATCTGAAGTTTCATGATCATTATCATTAGCTTCCTCACTAATTGGTGTAGTTGTCACAGGAACCGGTTCTTGTGATGAGCTACTTTCCAATAAGGGAGTAGATACAATTATCTCATCAAGTTCTACTTTCCTCCCACTCACTTCTTTTGAGAGAAACTCCTTCTCTAGAAAGGATCCATTCTTAGCAACGAATGTCTTGCCTTCGGATCTGTGATAGAAGGTGTACCCAACAGTCTCTTTTGGGTATCCTATGAAGACACATTTCTCCGATTTGGGTTCGAGCTTATCTGGTTGAAGTTTCTTCACATAAGCATCGCAGCCCCAAACTTTAAGAAACAACAACTTTGGTTTCTTGCCAAACCACAGTTCATAAGGCGTCGTCTCAACGGATTTTGATGGTGCCTTATTTAACATGAATGCGGCTGTCTCTAAAGCATAACCCCAAAATGATAGCGGTAAATCAGTAAGAGACATCATAGATCGCACCATATCAAGTAAAGTACGATTACGACGTTCGGACACACCATTTCGTTGTGGTGTTCCAGGTGGCGTGAGTTGCGAAACTATTCCACATTGTTTTAATTGAAGACCAAACTCGTAACTCAAATATTCGTCTCCGCGATCAGATCGCAGAAACTTTATTTTCTTGTTACGATGATTTTTCCACTTCACTCTAAAATTCTTCGAACCTTTCAACTATTTCAGACTTATGTTTCATCAAGTAGATATACACATATCTGCTCAAATCATCTCGTGAAGGTCAGAAAATAACGATACTTGCCACGAGCATCAACACTCATTGGATCGCATACATCGGTATGTATTATTTCCAATAAGTCAGTAGCTTGTTCCATTGTTCCGGAGAACGGAGTTTTAGTCATCTTGCACAAAAGGCACGGTTCGCAAGCATCAAATGATTCATAACCAAGTGATTCCGAAAATCCATCTTTATGGAGTTTCTTCACGCGCTTTAGACCGATATGACCAAAAGGGCAGTGCCACAAATAAGTTGCACTATCATTATTAACCTTGCATCTTTTGGCATCAATATTATGAATATGTGCATCACTACGATCGAGAGCCAAATAACTATTTTCGTTGGGTGTATCACCATTGAAGGTTTTATTCATTTAAATAGAACAACAATTATTCTCTGATTTTAAATGAATAACCGTATTGCAATAAACATGATCAAATCATATTCATGCTTCAACGCAAACGCCAAATAACATTTATTTAGGTTTAAGACTAGTCCCGAAAGTAGATGTAGAGGTAGCGTGCCGACCGCGATCACATCGACTTTGGAACCGTTTCCCACGCGCATCGTCACCTCGTCCTTGGCCAGTGCTCGCTTATTCCGTAGTCCCTGTTTCGAGTTGCAAATATTAGCAACAGAACCAGTGTCAAATACCCAGGTGCTACTACGAGCTCTAGTTAGGTACACATCAATAACATGTATATCACATGTACCTTTGTTTACTTTGCCATCCTTCTTATCTGCCAAATACTTGGGGCAGTTCCGCTTCCAGTGACCAGTCTGCTTGCAGTAGAAGCACTCAGTTTCAGGCTTAGGTCCAGACTTGGGTTTCTTCTCTTGAGCAGCAACTTGCTTGCTGTTCTTCTTGAAGTTCCCCTTCTTCTTCCCTTTGCCCTTTTTCTTGAAACTAGTGGTCTTGTTGACCATCAACACTTGATGCTCCTTCTTGATTTCTACCTCCGCAGCTTTTAGCATTGCGAAGAGCTCGGGAATAGTCTTGTTCATCCCTTGCATATTATAGTTCATCACAAAGCTCTTGTAGCTTGGTGGCAGTGATTGGAGAATTCTGTCAATGACGTTATCATCCGGAAGATTAACTCCCAGTTGAATCAAGTGATTATTATACCCAGACATTTTGAGTATATGCTCACTGACAGAACTATTCTCCTCCATCTTGCAGCTGTAGAACTTATTGGAGACTTCATATCTCTCAATCCGGGCATTTGCTTGAAATATTAACTTCAACTCCTGGAACATCTCATATGCTCCATGACGTTCAAAACGTCGTTGAAGGCCCAGTTCTAAGCCGTAAAGCATGGCACACTGAACTATAGAGTAGTCATCAGCTTTGCTCTGCCAGACGTTCTTAACGTCGTCAGTTGCATCAGCAGTAGGCCTGGCACCCAGCGGTGCTTCCAGGACGTAACTCTTCTGTGCAGCAATGAGGATAATCCTTAGGTTACGGACCCAGTCCGTGTAATTTCTACCATCATCTTTCAACTTTGCTTTCTCAAGGAACGCATTAAAATTCAACGGAACAACAGCACGAGCCATCTATCTACAAACAAACATAGACAAGCAAAATACTATCAGGTACTAAGTTCATGATAAATTTAAGTTCAATTAATCATATTACTTAAGAAATCCCACTTAGACAGACATCTCTCTAGTCATCTAAGTGATTACGTGATCCAAATCAACTAAACCATAACCGATCATCACGTGAGATGGAGTAGTTTTCAATGGTGAACATCACTATGTTGATCATATCTACTATATGATTCACGCTCGACCTTTCGGTCTCCGTGTTCCGAGGCCATATCTGCATATGCTAGACTCGTCAAGTTTAACCTGAGTATTCCGCGTGTGCAAAACTGGCTTGCACCCGTTGTAGATGGACGTAGAGCTTATCACACCCGATCATCACGTGGTGTCTGGGCACGACGAACTTTGGCAACGGTGCATACTCAGGGAGAACACTTCTTGATAATTTTAGTAAGAGATCATCTTAAAATGCTACCGTCAATCAAAGCAAGATAAGATGCATAAAGGATAAACATCACATGCAATCAATATAAGTGATATGATATGGCCATCATCATCTTGTGCTTGTGATCTCCATCCCCGAAGCACCATCGTGATCACCATTGTCACCGGCGCGACACCTTGATCTCCATCGTAGCATCGTTGTCGTTTACGCCATCTATTGCCTCTACGACTATCGCTACCGCTTAGTGATAAAGTAAAGCAATTACAGGGCATTTGCATTTCATACAATAAAGCGACAACCATATGGCTCCTGCCAGTTGCCGATAACTTCGGTTACAAAACATGATCATCTCATACAATAAAATATAGCATCACGTCTTGGCCATATCACATCACAACATGCCCTGCAAAAACAAGTTAGACGTCCTCTACTTTGTCGTTGCAAGTTTTACGTGGCTGCTACGGGTTGAGCAAGAACCGTTCTTACCTACGCATCAAAAACCACAACGATAGTTCGTCAAGTTGGTGCTGTTTTAACCTTCGCAAGGACCGGGCTTAGCCACACTCGGTTCAACTAAAGTTGGAGAAACTGACACCCGCCAGCCACCTGTGTGCAAAGCACGTCGGTACAACCAGTCTCGCGTAAGCGTACGCGTAATGTCGGTCCGGGCCGCTTCATCCAACAATACCGCCGAACCAAAGTATGACATGCTGGTAAGCAGTATGACTTGTATCGCCCACAACTCACTTGTGTTCTACTCGTGCATATAACATCAACGCATAAAACCTAGGCCCGGATGCCACTGTTGGGGAACGTAGTAATTTCAAATATTTTCCTACGCACACGCAAGATCATGGTGATGGCATAGCAACGAGAGGGGAGAGTGTTCGTCCACGTACACTCGTAGAGCGTAAGCGGAAGCGTTAGCACAACGCGGTTGATGTAGTCGTACATCTTCACGATCCGATCGATCCAAGCACCGAACGTACGGGGCCTCCGAGTTCAGCACACGTTCAGCTCGATGACAATCTCTGGCCTCTGATCCAGCGAAGCTCCGGAGATGAGTTCCGTCAGCATGACGGCATGGTGACGATGATGATGTTCTACCGGCGCAGGGCTTCGCCTAAACTCCGCGACGATATGACCGAGGTGGAATATGGTGGAAGGGGGCACCGCACACGGCTAAGGAACGATCCGTAGATCAACTTGTGTGTCTATGGGGTGCCCCCCCGCCCCCGTATATAAAGGAGCCAGGGGGGAGGAGGCGGCCGGCCAAGGAGGGCGCGCCAAGGGGGGAGTCCTACTCCCACCGGGAGTAGGACTCCCTTCTTTCCAAGTAGGAGTAGGAGAAGGGGGGAAAGAGGAGGAAGAGAGGAAGGAAAGGGGGGGCGCCGCCCCCTTCCCTTGTCCTATTCGGACTAGGAAGGGGAGGGGCGCGCGGCCCCCTCCTGGCTCCTTCCCTCTTCTCCCTCGAGGCCCATGTAGGCCCAATAACCCCACGGGGGGTTCCGGTAACCTCCCGGTACTCCGGTAAAATGCCGATTTCACCCGAAACCATTCCGATGTCCAAACATAGGCTTCCAATATATCAATCTTTATGTCTCGACCATTTCGAGACTCCTCGTCATGTCCGTGATCACATCCGGGACTCCGAACAAAGTTCGGTACATCAAAACTTATAAACTCATAATAAAACTATCATCGTAACGTTAAGCGTGCGGACCCTACGGGTTCGAGAACTATGTAGACATGACCTAGAACCATTCTCGGTCAATAACCAATAGCGGGACCTGGATGCCCATATTGGTTCCTACATATTCTACGAAGATCTTTATCAGTCAAACACATAACAACTTACGTTGTTCCCTTTGTCATCGGTATGTTACTTGCCCGAGATTTGATCGTCGGTATCTAATACCTAGTTCAATCTCATTACCGGCAAGTCTCTTTACTCGTTCTGTAATGCATCATCCCGTAACCAACTCATTGGTCACATTGCTTGCAAGGCTTATAATGATGTGCATTACCGAGAGGGCCCAGAGATACCTCTCCGACGATCGGAGTGACAAAACCTAATCTTGAAATACGCCAACTCAACATGTACCTTCGGAGACACCTGTAGTAATCCTTTATAATCACCCAGTTACGTTGTGACATTTGGTAGCACCCAAAGTGTTCCTCTGGCAAACGGGAGTTGCATAATCTCATAGTTACAGGAACATGTATAAGTCATGAAGAAAGCAATAGCAACATACTAAACGATCAAGTGCTAGGCTAACGGAATGGGTCATGTCAATCACATCATTCTCCTAATGATGTGATCCCGTTAATCAAATGACAACTCATGTCTATGGCTAGGAAACTTAACCATCTTTGATTCACGAGCTAGTCAAGTAGAGGCATACTAGTGACACTATGTTTGTCTATGTATTCACACATGTATTATGTTTCCGGTTAATACAATTCTAGCATGAATAATAAACATTTATCATGAAATAAGGAAATAAATAATAACTTTATTATTGCCTCTAGGGCATATTTCCTTCAATTCTCTCTACGGTGGAATGTGGAAATTATTTTGCAGAGCCGGACACTATCCTGGTGTTCACAATCTTCTATGAATTATTCGGAGGAGGAACCCGCCTTGCAATGCCAAACAATATGCGCGCTGGACTCATCGTCATTGAAGCCTGGTTCAGGGGCTACTGAGGGAGTCCTAGATTAGGGGGTGTCCGGATAGCCGGATTATCATCATCGGCCGGACTCCAAGACTACGAAGATACAAGATTGAAGACTTCGTCCCGTGTCGGGATGGGACTTTCCTTGGCGTGGAAGGCAAGCTTGGCGATACGGATATGTAGATCTCCTACCATTGTAACCGACTCTGTGTAACCCTAGCCCTCTCCGGTGCCTATATAAACCGGAGGGTTTTAGTCCGTAGGACGAACAACCATTACAACAATCATACCATAGGCTAGCTTCTAGGGTTTAGCCTCCTTGATCTCGTGGTAGATCCACTCTTGTACTACCCATATCATCAATATCAATCAAGCAGGAGTAGGGTTGTACCTCCATCGAGAGGGCCCGAACCTGGGTAAAACATCGTGTCCCTTGTCTCCTGTTACCATCCGCCTACACGCACAGTTCGGGACCACCTACCCGAGATTCGCTGGTTTTGACACCGACACCCCGCCTCTGTTCGGCCAGAGGATGAACGAGGCAGGGGAGACCGGCCAAACCTGACCAGTGGGCCCTTGGACCCACTGTCAGTAACCCCGCTGCAGTCCACGTGGGTTAAGTGGAGACGTAAAACCACATAGTATGTTTCCTCCGCTCCGAAAACGCATTCCTGTCTGAAACGTTTTCTTTTCTATTTTTATTTCAAAAACAGATTTTGACCAGGACACTGACTGGCTATAACTTTTTAAATATAACTCCAAATGAATTGATTCTTTTTCCTACATCTCTCAAATTTTGTCTAGTTTATTTTCATATTTATTTCTAAATTTTCCAAGCAACTTTTTTGTACTGTTTTCAAACTATGTGTTAATTTAAATATTTCACAAAATAGGATTTGTTGGAGAGAGAAGAAAACTTTCAAAGTTTTGGAATGCACCCTGACTCTACACACCTTGAAGGCAAGCATTCTGAACCCCGGCATAATATTTTTGGTGTGTTCGTTGACACATTTATAACACCACCTCATTTTGGAGGACTTGTTATTTCATGTGATATGATCATTTGCATGGATGCATATTAGTGATTTCCATGCTGTTGGAAATGAACACACTTGTGATGGTAATCATCCTCATGTGCCTTGCATACATGCCGGAAGGAATCCGGGAAAGCCTCTGCCTTGGGTAGGCGTAATCTTGTCGCCGGTCTCCGTTGGGACGGTTGTGTCCGGTATGGCATAGTAAGGTATAATGAGTGTTGATTGTGTTGGTTGAAATATATTTGTTATACATGTCATGCAGGGAAATTATAAACCTCCAGAGTCGACCATAGACCGAGTCTTGTTCCAGTAACCCCCATACTTGTTTCGTACTACCACTTGTCCCTACAACAGGTAGGGTATGGTTAAGTAAGTCGTCAACCCCTTTCAAGCACACACCGTACAGAGAGGCCATGGTGGAAGATACCGGTTGTAGCCGGTAGGCAGGCCACCTGGTCCGGGGGCATGGGTGTTTCCGGTTGGGACCGAGAGGGGGGTACCCCTTAGAGCGCGCGATATAAATTTGATCCCATGCTACACGAGGTTGTAGCCTCCCCACTTAGAGTTTTGCTTGACAGGTGTCGTGGGTGATTCCAGACACCGGTGAGTTAAGCTGGTGTGTGCAAGTCAGGTGTGTTTTCAATTAAAAGACTGTAGACGGAATTAGTCCCGATGGACTAAAGGAATCCGTTACTCGTGGGTAAAGAGTACACCCTCTGCAGAGATTAAACCTATTCGAATAGCCGCGTCCATGGTTAAGGACTACAGTCTGGGTCGGGTCAAGTGTTGGTCTTAGTGTCGGTCTTCGGAGGAGGAACTGCTAAACCAGAACATGGATCATGATTTGTGACTTGTGTTGATTATGATGATTATGAGTATTATTATCGTAGACTAACTATTGTCATCACTTGAATTATTGAGTATCCCTGGGACGGTTCTACCTCCTGGATATTCATTGTGATTATTTATTTTATAAGCCCTTTATGTGGTGTCACTGAGACGCCCGACTGTGGCATTGTTTGTTATTTATTTACTTTATAAGCCCTTTATGTGGCGTCGCACAGACGCCCGACTGTGGCATGCTTGTTATTTATTTACTTTATAAGCCCTTTATGTGGTGTCGCACAGACGCCCGACTGTGGCATTGCTTGTTATTTATTTACCATATAAGCCCTTTATGTGGTGTCGCTTAGACGCCCGACTGAGGCATGCTTCATATCATGGCCCTTTCGAGGCATCGCTTTAGACACCCGATCGGTGCATGTTATTGCTACCCCATTATTGCATATTCATGTTGCATATTAATAACTTGCTTGCATGCATCAGAGATTTTATTTTATGACTGACGATGTGATCATAGAATATATTTCAGCGCACGATTATCATTTATATTATACCCGTGTTCATAATGTTTGCGAGTACATTCAAAGTACTCACTGGCTTGTCCCTGGCTATTGTCTTGGCCAGATTTCCTGCACGGAGAGGAGCGTTGCGACGACAGCCCCAGAACCTAAGCAACGGTGATAGCAGCCTCGTGAAGATAGGAGTTAACCTGGTCAGCTGTTCCTGTTGGGAAATGGAGTCCCATAGACACCAATGATCCACAAACCACTTCCTCCATCAACCTCTAGAAATCACTTGTTGTACTCATAGGCCAGAATGGTCTTGTACTACATATTTTGTATTTTGCTTGGAATTTCTGTATCAATTTGGTGCCTCATCAGCTAACAGTAATCCTGGGGCTGGTGAGCACAACGGCCATTTTCTGGAAATTAATACCCGGAAAACCGGTCGTGACAGCTAATAAGACATGTGTGTTGTGCGATGGGATTGCATACAGAACCACAACAACACACACACACACACATATGTATATATATATATACACACACACACACACTTATAAGGACATGGTTGCATAACCAAATTAAACATCCACTTACATAGGTGGCTACTATAACCATGGCATTTGCACACACCAAAGTAAACTATTACATGCATATTTACATAGGTGGCTACTACACACATGCTGTTTCCACAGACCAAAGTAAACTATATACTACATGCATGATTAACTAGCATAAACGATCATCTGATCATCATCTACTGCTTGTGACGCTTGCTATGCTTGTGGCTCGACTCAGGCTCGTCGATTTGGGTAACGAGGCACTTCCTCATGTCAACGATCCGCCTGTGCATCCCGTAGCATGTGTACATGCTCTTGGCCGCAAACCCGAGGTGAGGTTCATCCAGTTGCCGCATCCAGGCCCTGTGCCAGGATACATGACTTGTTCTTTGGGCATCCTGCTTCATCTTTTCGTAGTAGGGGTTGATGATGGCCGAGGCGAGTTCAACCAGGGAGTCCTTCTTCGTGCTGCCCCAGACCTTGTAGTGCTCGCGGATTTCGACAAGTTTCTTGTAGGCCAAGTCCGTATCCCTGAGCGCTTTTACATAGTCGATGGTTTCCACCGTAGCGAACTTGTAGTCGATGCTGTCGACAAACCTGGTGAAAAGGACGCAGGGCTCTGTGGCCATGCAGTAGTGGTAGATGAGGACATGATGGCACACACACAACTGGGCAACGACAACCTTTTGATCTTTGTCGGGAAGATCGGCGGTGTACTGGGGGTCGATGCCGACCACCTTGTACTTGTCTCCAGCAAGCAACTGCTCAACGGTGTTTATGTAGTCATCCACCACGGCTGGTTCGATGGTGTACACCACCGAGAGATCCGTCTCCCTCGTGTGGGTCTCCACTTTATGCTGGCCGAACTCCATTAGAGCGTTGCTAGATATCCCCTCTCTATGTGTCGTCGTGGGTGTGCTTGTTGTGTTGTGGGGCGCGATTGAAAGGTTGAATAGACTAAGGTTATAATGGCCACGGGGATTAAAGGGGAAGCGAGACAACCTGTAATATCGATTGGCACGCCCTGATGGCAATTCTAATTCGCAGCATAACTCCATCGTGCCACACATAACTGCATCGTGTGGCAACGCGCGCGGCGCAACTGCATGCATATTGGGCCCCAGATGTGATCGTGCGCAGGCCCAACCTTTGGCAGAGCGCGCGTGGAGGGATGCGAGCAGAGCGCTCCATGGTCGCCTCAACAGCGAGCAACCATATATATGCATATAGCGGTTGAACACGCAAGGAAAAGTTGTCCACAACCCGAGCGCGCCGACGGACGTGAGCAGAGCGCACCGCGGCGCCTAATGGCGAGCAACCATATATATGCATATAGCAGTTGAACTATTTGTATAAATTAAGCATGATTGCTTAATCTATGTGTGGCACCCCGGCTCAGAGCGACCGGTTTACCTTGCATTGCCAACCTAGAGATCATGTCTTCTGGCAATACACAACATCTTGGTACAAAAATCACCGCTTTATCGAAACTAGTGGAAGCATAGTGTCACCTTACATCAAGTAGCGAGTCCAAGTGTCACACTCGGTGCAGCTGAACAATATGTACATTATTTAGTGAACATAAAGGGGCCTCGAGCATGACATCTACATGGCAGCGGAACAATGATGTAGCAGGAGTCCATAGCACAGGGACACTGATGTGGACACGGTCTAGACACGGCAACACTCCGATCCAGTTAGATTTTCCTGAAATATGGCATAATGTGCTAGGTCAGTACATTCAATGTACTTGCAATCTCACAGCAAACAAAACCATAATGACAAATGATATCATGACATTTAAGCAAGTTCAATGCAAATATCAACATGCTACTGATGCAGTGACCAAACTTGTGCATCGAGTCACTCAGACTCTCTTACCAACAGGTTGCCTCGCAATCGAACAGTGATCATGACAGATCACGATTGGAACCACACTTGGTTCAACAGGTTACCTCGTAACCAAACGGTGATCACTCCCAGATCACAAGTAATACCACAACAGTCAGTCTCACTGACATCATCAAGATTCAACTAGTGCAATCCAAATAGCTTAGTGTGCAAGATTCATTTATGAAAGTTGATCCATTGTGTGACTTACTTACGAACTGGGCCCTTATTCGCGGGCGTGGCTATCGATAGATTAATACACTCTATAGAGGTAGTGCACTTTACCCACACCACGGAACCCATGGCCTCGCACTCCCATTCGGGTGGACCAACGGCATTCCGACAGAACCCTCCCATTGCCATGACAATCTTACGGCCACTCCGACCACTGATAACCCACAAGTAGAGGGGATCGCAACAGTTTTCGATAAGTAAGAGTGTCGAACCCAACGAGGAGCTAAAGGTAGAATAAATATTCCCTCAAGTTCTATCGACCACCAATACAACTCTATGCACGCTTGACGTTTGCTTTACCTAGGACAAGTATGAAACTAGAGGTACTTTGTAGGTGTGATAGGATAGGTTTGCAAGATAATAAAGAACACGCAATATAAACTAGGGGCTGTTTAGATAAAGAAGCAATAAAGTAAATATAGCGAGTATGGAAAAGTGGTGGCAGGAGTTGTGAAATTGTCCCTAAGCAATTGACTACTTTACTAGACCGATAATCACTATTGCAATTCTATTTGAGGGAGAGGCATAAGCTAACATACTTTCTCTTCTTGGATCATATGCACTTATGATTGGAACTCTACCAAGCATCCACAACTACTAAAGATCATTAAGGTAAAACCCAACCATAGCATTAAAGTATCAAGTCCCCTTTATCCCATATGCAAACAACCTACTTTCTCGGGTCTGTGCTTCTGGCACTCACGCCACCCACCATAAGCAAATCATAAACATATTGCAAACCCTACAGCGGGGATCCCTCATGCTTGCGCGACACGAAGAGCACCATAGGACAGCACCAATAATAAAACATGCAACTCAAACCAATCATAGCAATTCATCAATCACTGATAGGACAACGAAAATCTACTGAGACATCATAGAATGGCAACACATCATTGGATAATAATATGAAGCATAAAGCACCATGTTCAAGTAGAGGGTACAACGGGTTGCGAGAGAGTGGACCGCTGAATATATATGGGGGAAGGTGATGGAGATGTTGGTGAAGATGGCGAAGGTGTTGGTGAAGATCGCGGTGATGATGATGGCCCCCGGCGGCATTCCGGCGCCACCGGAAGTAATGGGGAGAGAGCCCCCCTTCTCTTCTTCTTCCTTGACCTTCTCCCTAGATGGGAGAAGGGTTTACCCTCTGGTCCTTGGATCCCATGGCGTGGGAGGGGCGAGAGCCGCTCCGAGATTGGATCTATCTCTCTGTCTCTCTCTGTTTCTGCATTCTAGGATTCTGCCCTAACACCATTTCTTTTATATCCGGAGATCCGTAACTCCGATTGGATTGAAACCTTCGCCCAGATCTTTTTTCAAAAATTAGCTTTCTTGCGGCCAAAGAAGGGCATCAACCGCCTTATGATGGGCCCACGAGGGTGGGGGCGCGCCCACCTGGAGTGGGCGTGGGCCCCTGTCTCATGGCCACCTCGGGCACCGTCTCGCATTGATTTTACTTCCCAAAGATCACAAATATTCCAAAATAATTCTCCGTCCATTTTTATCCCGTTTGGACTCCGTTTTATATGGGGTTTCTTCGAAACATAAAACATGCAACAGACTGGAACTGGCATTGGGCACTGGATCAATATGTTAGTCCCAAAAATAATATAAAAAGTTGCCAAAAGTATATGAAAGTTGAATAATATTGGCATGGAACAATAAAAAATTATAGATACGACGGAGAGGTATCAGCATCCCCAAGCTTAATTCCTGCTCGTCCTCAAGTAGGTAAATGATAAAAAAGATAATTTTTGGTGTGGAATGCTACCTAGCATAATCTTGACCATATGTCTAATCATGGCACGAATATTAAGACACGAGTGATTCAAAGCACTAGTCTATCATTCGACATAAAAACAATAATAGTTAGGGTATCCCAACAAACGATCATGTCTTTCAAAATAGCAATGCTTCAGAACGTTATCCCTACAAAATCATATAGTCTTGTATGCTCCCATTTCTTAACACAAGGTACCCCTCATGCCTATCCCGGTGTCAGCCAAGCAATTGTTTTATACTTTTGTATTCTCAAACTTTTTCAACTTTCACGCAATACATGACGTGAGCCATGGATATAGCACTATAGGTGGAATAGAATATGATGGTGGGGGTTTATGTGGAGAAGACAAAAAGGGAGAAAGTCTCACATCGACGCGGCTAATCAACGGGCTATGGAGATGCCCATCAATTGATGTCAATGCGAGGAGTAGGGATTGCCATGCAACGGATGCACTAGAGCTATAAGTGTATGAAAGCTCAAACTGAAAACTAAGTGGGTGTGCATCCAACTTGCTTGCTCATGAAGACCTAGGGCATTTTGAGGAAGCCCATCGTTGGAATATACAAGCCAAGTTCTATAATGAAAAATCACACTAGTATATGAAAGTGACAATATAGGAGACTCTCTATATGAAGAACAGGGTGCTACTTTGAAGCAAAAGTGTGGTAAAAGGATAGTAACATTGCCCCTTTTCTTTTTTTTCTTTTTTTTTAATGGGCTTCTTTGGCCCCCTTTTTTATTTAGGCTTCTTTGGCCTTTCATTTTTTTTCATGGGGAAATGCTCTATAATGATGATCATCACACTTTTTTTTACTTACAACTCAATATTACAACTCAATATTACAACTCGATACTAGAACAAAGATATGACTCTATATGAATGCCTCCGGCGGTGTGCCGGGATGTGCAATGATCTAGCGTAGCATTGACATCAAAAAAACAGACAAGCCATGAAAACATCATGCTAGCTATCTTACGATCATGCAAAGCAATATGACAATGAATGCTCAAGTCATGTATATGATGCTGATGGAAGTTGCATGGCAATATATCTCCGAATGGCTATAGAAATGCCATATAGGTAGGTATGGTGGCTGTTTTGAGGAAGGTATAAGGAGGCTTATGTGTGATAGAGCATATCGTATCACGGGGTTTGGATGCACCGGCGAAGTTTGCACCAACTCTCAAGGTGAGAAAGGGCAATGCACGGTACCGAAGAGGCTAGCAATGATGGAAGGATGAGAGTGCGTATAATCCATGGACTCAACATTAGTCATAAGGAACTCACAAACTTATTGCAAAAATTTGTTAGCCCTCGAAACAAAGTACTACGCGCATGCTCCTAGGGGGGAGGTTGGTAGGAGTTAACCATCACGCGCCCCCGGCCTTCACGCAAAGATAAACAATCAAAATACAATGCGCGCCAATTTGGTTACATAGTTAGTAGACCATACGTGCATGCTTCGGGAATCACAAACCTTAACACCAACATCCTTACTAAACACAACCATCTACTAGTACCTCCCACATATTATCATCTCAATATCGAAAAACTATTGCAAGGAATCAAACATATCATATTCAGTGATCGACAAGTTTATGTAGGATTTTATGACTAACCATGTGAATAACCAATTCCTGCCATCTCTGTAAATAAATATAAGTGAAGCAAGAGAGTTTAATTCTTTCTACAAAAGATATGCCCACGCTCTAACAAATATAAGTGAAGCAAAAGATCATTCTACAAATGGCGGTTTTCTATGTGAAGAGAAACAGGCAATCCAGACTTCAAATGATATAAGTGAAGCACATGAAGCATTCTATAAATACATACTCAAAAGATTTAAGTGAGGTGCAATGAGAATTCTATAAATCAACCAAGTACTCTCTCATACCAGCATTGTGCATAAAAGAAAAGTGAAAACTAAATGCAAAAGACGCTCCAAGACTTGCACATATCGCATGAACAAAACGAATTCGAAAACATACTGATACTTGTTGAAGAAAGAGGGGATGCCTTCTGGGGCATGCCCAAGCTTAGACGCTTGAGTCTCCTTGAATATTTACTTGGGGTGCCTCGGGCATCCCCAAGCTTGAGCTCTTGCCTCTCTTCCTTTTCCTCATATCGAGACCTCCTCGATTAGACACTTCATCCACACAAAACTTCAACAGAAAACTCGGTAAGATCCATTAGTATAATAAAGCAAATCACCACTCTAAGTACTGTTTCAAACCAATTCATATTTTGTTTTTTCATTGTGTCTACTGTAATATAACTTTTTCATGGCTTAATCCACTGATAGAAATTGATAGATTCATCAAAACAAGCAAACTATGCATCAAAAACAGAATAGTCTGTAGCAATCTGGACATTCATCTTACTTCTGGTACCCCAAAAATTCTACCAAAATTAGGAAAAATAAAAAATTTGTACAGCAAGACGCAAAAAGATTCAGAACCATTTGACGTTCCACTAAAAAATGTAAAATTGCACACTACAGCCAAAGTTTCTGTCCTGCACCGTACAAACCAACAAGCATTGTAAACATCCTAAAGGCAAACCTTAGCACATTATTTTTATAATACAATGGAATTGTACAAGGGGATAATTATTTTTCATGAAAAGTTTCTGTAATTAAGATTCACAAAGTTTCCATGAGCATGAACAAAGTTCAAGGCTAGCTCCCACTTCAACAATGCTTGTCTTTCTCACTTTCACTTTCCTTTATGAAAAGGTTTTAGGTTCCCCTCTTTATTTTTTTGTTTTTAAACTATATAAAACCACTCAGCAAAAATAAATGACTCTCTAAAACTTCCGGGTTGTCTCCCTGGCAGCGCTTTCTTTAATGCCATTAAGCTAGGCATATAATGCTCAAGTGATGAATCCACCCGGATCCCAAGGTATATCAAAGCCAATTTTAATTAACAATGATTTGTAATTTATTAGTGAGCACAAAGTAACATATATCATGCTACAACGAAGTCTAACTTTCTTCCTATCCATCGGCATGTCATAAAAGAACAATTCATGCACACCTAGTAAAGGCCAATGCATAGAATAAGCAGATTCTTGCAATTCTATCATATTGGAAACATAGAGAGGTGGAGATATAGTTTCTATCTCATAATAATTGCAAGTAGGAGCAGCAAGCACATGCATATCACATTCATCAAAGTTATCATGTGCAATGGTAAAAGGCAACCCATCAATATAATCCTTAATGAGCACAAACTTCTCCGATATAGTGTAATTGGGAGAATTCAAAATGATAATAGGACTATCATGCGTGGGTGCAATAGCAAAAATTTCATGTTTAACATAAGGAACTATAGCAAGTTCATCTTCATAAGCATAATTCATATTGGCATCTTGGCTACAAGCATAGCAAGCATCATCAAAAAGGGATATTTCAAGAGAATCAACGGGATCATAACAATCATCATAGCAATCATACTTCGGTAAGAACGAAGGGACATTAAATAATGTATGAGTTGGAGGGTTACTCTCATTAGAAGGTGGGCACGGGTAGCTAATCCGCTCTTCCTCCTTTTGTTCTTCGCTCTCCTCATCATCTTTTTCATCCAATGAGCTTACTGTTTCATCAATTTCTTCTTCCATAGCTTCCTACAAAATATTAGTCTCTTCTTGGACAATGGAGGAGTCCGCAATATATAGTTTAACATAGGCATTAGAAGCATAATTATCATAACAATATTCAAGTATGGCAAGATTTCAGATTTCTAGAGAGTAGCATCATACTTTTCAATCAAAGAAGCAATTTCATAAGCACCCTTAAAAGCAACAAATTCTTCAATTTGTTGAACATCATAGTAATTATAAACACCCTTAGCATATGAGGATACGATTCCATTATCAGTAAACAAGCATTGGTAGGGAAGGTGTTTCTTAGGGTTTCAGAACAACAAGTAACATCATATATTTCACATAAAGTCCAAGCATAGCATTGCAGACGATGAATTTGATCCAGTAAAAGTTTCCCGTTTTCAGATATATGGTGTCGCGCATAACTAGCATACTCATCTAAAGATTGGCCCTCAACTAAGTGTCACACCGTGCATTTTGTAACATTTCATTTTCATTATTAAAGCATGAAAATTTGGACCAACAAAAACTTTTTGCATTTTTTTGGCTTTTATTTGGAGTTGGTTTTCTCTCTGTGTTTCTTTCAAGTGCTTCTTGAAGTCAACTACTCTGCCCTCTATATTCCACCTCCTTACCCCAAACTCCTGACCAATGACCATGCCATGTGAATAGTGCTATATGGAGTTTTCTTACAAAAATAATTTGGCCAGAAAGTATTTTCTAAAATTAGTTTTCCAAAACCCCCTGAATTGAGGTTTGCACTACAAGTACTTGATTAAGGGCAGTAAAAATCTTTCCAAAAATATATTAGACTCCTATTAGATATAGGATGCCCAGGAACCACAAAAATATAATTTTAAAAGTTACTGTTCCATTTTATTTAAAGGCTTTTTCTTAAGGCCAGAAATGGTCTTTAATAGGAAAAAATTACTTTACTGTTTCAAAAATATTTGACAAAATTTAGGGAAACTCATAGGACATATATTGTCCATATATAAGAGTTTCAACACCTGGTCATGTTCAAAATATTGGTCAAATCCCTCTAAAACCCTTTCTGGATATTTCAAGCTTTTGAAATATTTACAAAGGAAATATTCTCCAAAAATTCCAGGAAAATTCCATCATGTCACATATGACATATTAGATGATCTTGCCAAGTCTCATGACTTGGAGAACAAGATAACACCATCAAAACCCCTCAAAACTATCTCTGTCCATTCTGAAGTTTGATCAACTTTACATTGCCAAGTATGTCCAAATGTGCTCAAACTTGGTGGACATGCTTCATTGGTCTAATGATGCATCTGGACCAAATGGCACAGGTTGGAGAATAGGAAGTCTTGGTCAAAGTGCCTCAAAACCCTCTCTGACCAGAATCAAGTTTGAACTACTTTGCACTACCAACTTTTTCTCCAGGACCCCCTTTGGTGAGCCTGATCATGTGACCAAATAAGGCTACCACACCAAGTGGCACATCAAGGAGAAATGATTTACTCCACTGGATCTACACAAATCCATTTCTGCCCATTTCTAGGGTTTGCAAAAGTTGCATTGGCAACTTTGTCCAAATAAGCTCAAAATGGGTGGAAGGCCCTAAATATATGTGACATTTCACCCCTTGGAGTATCTTGGCCAGTGGGAGTCATTAGCTTACCCAAAACTCCATCAAACACCTTCTGGCAAAATACTAAAAAGCCTATTTTTGCCACTTTCACTAATCTCCTTGAGTTCATCTTTTTGCCACAACCCCTCCTCACTCCCCTCTGTCACTTAGACACTTTTCTACCCGAGGAAGCAATGTGGAGGAAGGAGGGAATCACGTTTGTCCTCTCTGGACAACAGCTTCCCTTCTCTCTCCCAGCCTCTCTCTCTCCCCTCTGGACCCCAGAGCATCCCAGGCTCTTTCCAGGTTTTGCCCCCTTCCACTGTAGCCTCCAGACAGAAAAGGACGCGCGCGCGACGCGGAAAACCTGCGGATGCCGGCCAAAGTCGCGCTCTGGAGCGCCTGCCAGAGCGCCGACCGTTGACACCGCGCCTCCCGACCGCCTCGTGCCTTCCCATCGCGCCAGTTGATGTGTCTTGACGTCTGCGACACGCCGCCGTGCCGTCCCCATTGTTTCTCCCTCTCTCTCCCCTCCTGCAGCGCGTGCCCGACGCCGTCCGGCTCGGCCAATGGCCGACCTCACACGCGCGGGCGCCAGAACACTCCCCCGCTCTCTCTCCTCCTCCCTGGCGCCCTACTCCATCCCCACGAGCGCCGTGGACAGCTCCAACCTCTCTCCAACGGCTTCCAGAGCCGATCCCGCGGGCGCCCGTAGGCCACGCCCACGGTGAACCGCGGCCAGCCTATATAAGGCGCTCCCGAGCCCTTCTCTTCCTCCCTGTCGCCCCTCCACACACCCAATCCACCCCCGGAACCACCCACTTCTCTCCAGAGCCGCCCGAGCTCGAGATCGAGCTCGAGCTCCGCCGCCTCGGGTCCCCGTCGATCTGCGGGTACAGGCCTCCTCCGCTCCTTTTCTCTCTCGAACTGGACTCCCCTCGCCTCACTGATGCTTTCCCCTCTCTTTCCCCCTCGTTTTGCAGCCGGAAACGGCCGGAACCACCGGCGCCCGAAGCACCTCCGCCGCGGGACCTCGTCGCCGGCGAAGCAGGCCACCCCGGCGACCGTCTCCACCACCACCAGAACCGCGACTCGCTCCTGAGTCCAACGGTAGCCTCCGCGCCCCTTCCCGTGCCCTGTATCGCCGCCGGCGAGCTCGCCGTCGCCTCTGGCCGGAGGTAGACGACGGCCGCCGTGGGGCCGGCCCGTCAGCCACACGCCCTGACGGGTGGGATCCACCCGTCAGGTTTAAAACGTGCGCGCGCGCGCGCACCGATCCGCCGTCGGCTGAAGGCGTATTCAGCCTTTACGCCTTCGATGTGGCGGCCGCGTGGGCTGGGTTTCCCCCCCTGGGCCTGCTGCTGCTGTGGCCTCTCTGGCCCAGTGGCACAGCGCCGTTTCTCTTTTTCCTTTTCTGTATTATTTCCAAAAATTCCACAGGACAGAATATTAATCCAAATGCATTGATTCCAATTTCTAAATTCCTAGAATATTGCAACCTATTTAATGGTACAACTTTCACTCAAATCCAACCACCTTTTATTCTCTGTAAATATTTAAATGTGGTTTTTAGCATTTAAATAGGCCTTTGAAAATCCATAACTCCTATTTTGCTGCTCCAAAACCAAAACCAAAAGTTGTCCCCTTCCTAGCCTTCCTCTTAGTATTTTACAAAAATAAGTTGACATTTTTGTGAGCACTTTGACTTTTCTGTTTTTATTATTGTCTTATTTTCCCGTTGTTTTCTTGCGACGTTAGATCCCGTGTTTGACGAGGTAGCTGAGGAAGAAGGAGGAGCAGAGCCTGAAGACTTTGAAGATCAAGCCAACCAAGGCAAGCAGCCCTTTGACCATGACTATGATACCCCTTTATATGCATGTCATTTTTAGCTCTTTATTATCGATGCATCGGAATCATGATGAGATGGTGAACCACGTGGGTTGGTTACCACGATTACTTCCTCGTTGATACTTGCAGTGTGCATGGCCCTACCTTCTTATGAGGGTTATGCCGATGGGAGTAGATAGGATGCAAATGTAGATGCTACGCAAATGGGGTGGGTTTGTGCATGGTGAAGGAGGCAATGTGATTTCAAAAGTCTTTTCGAAAACCCCGTCGGGTGCCACCTATGCCCGAGGGAGATGATGAGATGGGTGACCACTTGATGACGAAGTGGTGTGCCAAGGAAGGTGTGTGTTGTTTTCAAAACGGATTGGTCGGAGTTGCGACCGTTATTCCAACCTTACATGCGCGACCACTCTACCCTTATATGGGAAAGGGAATTATTGAGTACCTAGACCGATACTAGCTTGGAGCCCGCATTACTAGTGACGGGGGAGAGTTGGTGCTCTCTCTTGGGACGGGGTCGTGCCAAGTAGGGCGGCCATGACTGTTTTCACAGGGCACCGGACACACCGTTGGTCCCCCGTGCTTGTGGTATGTGATGAAAATGGGAGCGAGGCTCCACAACTTTATGATGTGAAATGTTCGGCACGGGGGTTACTACCAATCGAGTGGACTCCATGTTAGTGTCGTCTAGGGAAAGGTAGTGATCGGGTGCTTACCCCGGGTACTTGAGGTACCGCGTGTCGTGGATGACACGGAAGTTCCCCGGATCTAGTGGGTAAAGTGTGCAACCTCTGCAGAGTGTAAAACTATTCGAATAGCCGTGTCCACGGTCAAGGACAGTTGGGTAACCGCTCTTGGGCTACGTCCACTTGTTTTCAAACCCGGTGTGTGTGAGATGATGGTGTTGTCTTGGATCAAGTCAGAGGACTTGACACGATTGAGATGGGTTGGTGCCCTCTCTGTTTATGATAAATGGGTTGGTGCCCCTTTCTATTTATGTTGATATCTGTGACCAGATCTTATGGTTACTTGAATTCTCTTGATGCATGCTTTATAGGATGTTGAACATGTCCTGCACTCAAAACTAGCTTTATGCAAAACTTTACCTATGTCATGCATTACTGTACCTTGAACCAAATCATGGGTTGCTTGCGAGTACATTCAAAGTACTCATTGGCTTGCCACTGGTTATTTAATTGACCAGGCATGGGAGAACCGGAGTTCGAAGAAGAGTTCTTTGGAGACGATCATGCGAACTAGGACGTTCCCAGTCAGAATGCCTGTAGGGTTAAGGCAGATGGCATGGGTTCTACTTATCGACGACGATTTCCGCTGCTATGTTTCATTTGATGTTCAGCCCTTAAGGCTTTATCGATGTAAGACTTGACCATGTTGGTCACTATTTGTGTAAGACGGTATGTATGGATGTAAGACTCTTGTTATTCAGCTTCTGTGTGTTCAGTGAGCATTGATCTCTGGGATCACTGTACACGTGCATTCGGTGATCACGACTTGCGAGTCGGGGTCCCCACAGAGCTGGTATTAGAGCCATCCTGACTGTAGGAAGCCTTAGTTAGCATGGACGTTAGTTAGAGCGAGACTATCCACCAGGTTACCCATATACCTATGTTTATGTTAGTATCCCAAACATAGGTCACATTCCTTTATTGACCCTTTCCCTTCCACTTTTTGTAGATGGCCGCCGTACCCGAGGACTTCCTGACCACTGGGTTTCCTGTGCTTCTTGAGGATAGCCTCAGGAAGTGCCAGTTCACTCAAGTCCCCACCTTCTCCTACCACGAGCACTGGGTCGACAGCACCAAGAGGGAGTATCACGTGGAGGTAGTCGTGAGGGCGAATGACGCCCCGACGAGCTGGTTCTTTGAGGGACCCCAGATGGCGACACTGCTTCTCGCCGTGGAGACTGCTGCCCTCAAGGTGCTGACTCGCCTCCGGGATCTCCTGCCAGAGATGGCGAGAGAGCCAGCCACTCGTTACCTGCCTTATCGTAAGGAAGGTGATGACGAGAGCAGCGTACCAGCACCACCCTTGGACGAGGGACTTTCTCTCCGCTTCCAGACCTACTTCAGCTTGTGTGCCGACAGTCTGGCACAACACCTGGCCTCGGAGTCGACGGAGCTTCGGAAGGAACTCCGCGAGACCAAGGAGCTCCTCCGCATAGTTCAGATGAAGGCAGACAGGATCAAGAAGGATGGAGCGCCCCCTGGACAGCCCGCAGTAGCGTATCGAGGCGGACGACCCCCACAGGTCGCACATGCCGAGGGACCACCTCAGCCACGCCGTATGACGGCAAAGGAGTACCGCAACCTCTTCAAGACGCCACCAGCAAAGCAGCGCCGTGTTCTGCTCCTTCACTCCCCCGCTTCCTCGAGCGATGAGGAGACCAAGACAGATGAAGATGAGGAGGAAGATCCAGAGGAGCCAGAATACCCGACCGAGCATTCCACCACTTAGACTCCGTTCAGGACTAGGATAGGCTAGCTCGTAGCCTATGGTAGGATAGGTCGTGTACCCCTTTTGCGAAGTCGAGTCCTTGTAATGGTTCTTGTGAAACCATGTTATGTTGCGTTTGCGTTCAGCTTGCTTTCATGAAGTCATACTTTCCCTTCGGGAACTTGTAAACGACTACATTCCTCATTTGGTTTTAATGCATGAGTTTGGCCCTTCTGGCCTTTGTTTAACTTAAATTGTGTCACACCACCCCCTTACTAGGCATTCCATCTATACTGCTTTCCCTCATTGTTGTTCCCAATCATGAGACCTTGACCGCTCCAACAGGATGCCTGTTGTAACACGTACTGGTACCTCTACCCAGCCGCAAGAAGCCGGAGGTTCTGCTGAGGCCGGAGCCAGCCAGGACCAAGCCCAAGGACAGACTCCACCACCACCTCCTCCAAGCATGGATATGGCTCAGCTTCTCCAAGCCTTTCGAGAGGAGCGCCAAGCCAACACTGCAGCCCTCCAGATGATTGCTCAGGCTGTCAACCGCCAGCCGGCGGGGCACGGCCATGGACGTTCCACACTGGTGGAATTCAAGAAGCATGCACCACCCACTTTCATCGAGACTGCTGAACCCCTGGATGCAGACGACTGGGTCCGCACCATTGAGGATCTGCTGGCACTAGTCGGATGCACTGAGGACCGTGATAAAGTGGCGTATGCTGCCCACTGTCTCGGGGGGACTGCCAGAGCTTGGTGGGATGGATTCAAGGCTATGCATGTTGAGCAAGACATCACTTGGGACACCTTCAAGACGGAATTCCGCAAGGCCCACATCCCTTCTGGAATCATGGCCATCAAGAAGCGTGAGTTCCGAGCCCTGAAGCAAGGTAGTAGCACTGTCAAGGAGTACATGCAGAAGTTCAGTGTTCTCTCAAGGTATGCCCCTGAGGATGTCAGCACTGATGCTGCCAAAAGGGAGCGCTTCATGGAAGGCCTTAACCAGACTCTACAGTACTCGCTTGTTGTGTGTGACTGCCCAACCTTTCCTGATCTGGTGAACAAGGCACTCATGCTTGAGGACAAGCGACGTGCCTTGGATGACACTCGTAAGCGCAAGATGATCAGCAAGGGTAGCTCCAGCAACCAGAAGCCTCGCCCGTGGCAGCCAGCCCCGGTCAAGCCAACCTATCAGCAGCCAAGAGCTCCTGCACCTCGCACCAACTATCCACCTCAGCAGTATGCCAACCCCAGGCCAGCTTACAACAACCCCAATAACAATGCTGGCAAGGGCGTCGTCCCCAATCAAGTCACTTGTTTCGGATGTGGACAGCCAGGGCATTACTCCAAGAATTGCCCCAACAAGAAACCTGACGCCCCGCGCCCCAATGCGCAGAACCCGGGACAAGGCCGTGGAATGCCACCAAGGAACCAAGCTCCCCGCAACTTGCCCAACAATGGCAGGGGTCGTGTGAATCATGTCACCGCGGAAGAAGCCCAGGAAGACCCGGACGTCGTGCTGGGTACGTTCCTTGTCAATTCAGCACCCGCAACTGTTTTGTTTGATTCTGGAGCCACGCATTCTTTTGTCACCCAAAGTTTTGCATTAAAAAGTGGCATGACCCCTACACCCCTGAATAACCCTATGGTGGTACAAACCCCCGGAGCAGAGATGAGAGCCAAGTTAGGATGTAAAGGAGTCGGGATTACCATTAACGGGGTAGACTTCCTAGCAGACCTTATCATCCTAAAATCACAAGGCTTGGATGTGATCTTGGGAATGGATTGGCTCAGCAAGCACCAAGGCTTGATTGATTGCGCCAACCGGACGGTCACTATGACCAATGACCGAGGAGTCAAAGTCAAATTTGCCTCCAACCCCTCTTCTGCTCAAGCCAACCAAGCCAACTGTCTGACTGAAGTTGGATTGGAACAAGTGCCGGTAGTATGCGAGTATCCCGATGTTTTTCCTGATGAGCTACCAGGAATGCCTCCTGACCGAGACATTGAGTTCATCATCGAGCTCATACCCAGAGCAGGACCCATCTATAAGAAGCCTTATAGGATGGGATCGGAGGAGTTAGCAGAATTGAAGAAGCAGTTGGAAGAGCAGTTGAGGAAGGGATTTATCCGCCCTAGTGCCTCCCCTTGGGGATCACCTGTTCTGTTGTGGCAAAGAAGGACGGTACCATCCGCTTATGCATTGACTACCGCTCCCTCAATGAGGTTACAATCAAGAACAAGTACCCACTTCCCAAGATTGAAGATCTGTTTGATCAACTCAATGGGGCCAAGGTGTTCTCCAAGATCGACCTCAGATCTGGGTACTACCAACTGAAGATCAGACCCCAAGATATTCCGAAGACGGCATTCGTAACCAGATATGGCCTGTATGAATGCACGGTCATGTCCTTTGGGTTGACCAATGCCCCAGCTTACTTCATGTATCTCATGAATAAGGTCTTCATGGAATATTTGGACAAGTTCGTCGTCGTCTTCATTGATGACATTCTTGTCTTCTCGAAGTCGGAAGAAGAACACGAGCAACACTTGAGGATGGTCCTAGACAAGCTTCGAGAGCACCAACTGTATGCCAAGTTCAGCAAGTGTGAATTCTGGCTGCGTGAAGTTGGATTTCTGGGACATGTTCTAACAGAAGAGGGATTGTCAGTCGACCCTGCCAAGATAGAAGCCGTGACTGAATGGCAATCCCCGAGCAATGTGAAGGAAGTCAGAAGCTTCCTCGGACTCGCGGGATATTACCGCAAGTTCGTTGAAGGATTCTCAAGCATTGCCCGCCCCATGACTCAGCTCTTGAAGAAGGACAAGAAGTTCGAATGGACGCCGAAGTGCGAAGAAAGCTTCCAGGAGCTGAAGAAGAGGCTAACCACCGCTCCAGTTCTGGCCACACCAGATATACACAAGGAGTTTGTGATATATTGTGATGCGTCAAGAATCGGACTGGGAGGTGTTCTGATGCAAGAAGGCAGAGTCGTGGCCTACCTTTCAAGGCAGCTACGACCTCACGAAGAGAACTACGCTACTCATGACCTTGAGCTAGCAGCAGTGGTTCATGCCCTGAAGACTTGGCGACATTACCTCTTGGGGAAGCGATGTGAGGTATACACGGATCACAAAAGTCTGAAGTATATTTTCACTCAGAGGGAATTGAACATGAGGCAGAGAAGATGGCTGGAGTTGATAAAGGATTATGACCTCAGTGTTCAATACCACCCTGGAAAGGCTAATGTGGTAGCAGACGCGTTGAGCAGGAAGGCTTGCTCCTTGAATGCTATGCTAAAGCACAAGCTACCCGCCTTGTATGAAGAACTTGAAAGCTTCGGGTTGGAACTGGTTGCACCAGGATTCTTGGCCAGCCTCAAAGTTAAGCCTACCTTGATGGATGATATCAAGAAAGCTCAGAAGGGGCATGAGAGTATTGAAGGCATCAAGAGGAAGATCAAGGCAGGCAAAGCCTCCGGATTCTCAGAAGATGAGGAAGGAATTGTGTGGTTTGGGAATCGCATCTGCGTGCCCAACAAGGTTGAGCTCAAGAACCTGATCTTGCAAGAAGCTCATGACAGCCCATATTCCATCCACCCTGGGGGCACCAAGATGTATCAAGACCTGAAGGAAAGATTTTGGTGGCACGGGATGAAAAGGGAGATTGCCACCTATGTTGCAAAATGCGACGTATGCCAGAGAGTCAAAGCTGAGCATCAGCGACCCGCTGGATTGTTGCAACCCCTTAAGGTGCCTGAATGGAAGTGGGACAGAGTCGGGATGGACTTCATCACCGGTTTACCCAGGTCAAGCAAGGGACATGACTCAATATGGGTCATCGTTGACCATTTGACCAAGGTGGCCCACTTCATTCCTGTCAAGACGACCTACAAGGGGAACCAGTTAGCCAGTCTCTACATCAACCGAATCGTGAGCCTTCATGGTGTTCCCAAGGAGATTGTGTCAGATCGAGGAACCCAGTTCACCTCAAGGTTTTGGAAGAAATTCCAGGAGGCTATGGGGACCAAGTTGTCCTTCAGCACTGCTTTCCACCCACAGACCGGAGGTCAGACCGAGCGAGTGAATCAAATACTCGAAGACATGCTCCGAGCCTGTGTCTTAGCTTATGGAGCTAAGTGGGAAGATTGCCTCCCTTTCACCGAGTTCTCTTACAACAACAGTTATCAGGCCAGCCTTCAGATGGCACCATTTGAAGTGTTATACGGGCGGAAGTGCCGTACACCTCTCAACTGGTCGGAGACCGGAGAAGGACTTGTCTTTGGGCCTGATATCCTTCGTGAAGCAGAAGAGCAAGTCCAGCTTGTCAGAGAGCGTCTGAAGTCTGCCAAGTCAAGGCAGAAGAGCTATGCGGACTCACGTCGCAGAGACATAAACTTCCGAGTTGGAGACCATGTCTATCTCCGGTTCACCCCTCTCAAAGGAGCCCAGCGCTTTCATGTCAGGGGAAAGCTCGCTCCGAGATACATTGGGCCCTTCAAGATCACTGAGCGACGAGGGGAGGTGGCTTACCAGTTGGAACTTCCACCTGAACTTTCTGATGTGCACAACGTGTTCCACGTGTCACAACTCCGGAAGTGTCTCCAAGTTCCAGACAAGCCCGACCTCTACAAGGACGTCAATCATCAAGCCATTGATCTTCAACCTGATTTGACTTATCGTGAGCGGCCCATCTGCATTCTGGATGAGGCTGAACGACGCACTCGAAGCCGCACCATCAAGTACTTCAAGGTCCAATGGAGCAACCACACTGAAGCAGAAGCAACTTGGGAGCGTGAAGACTACCTTAGATCCGAATTTCCGTATCTCTTTTAAGCCTAGTTTAGGAATCTCGGGGACGAGATTCTTGTAAGGGGGGTAGGTCTGTCACACCGTGCATTTTGTAACATTTCATTTTCATTATTAAAGCATGAAAATTTGGACCAACAAAAACTTTTTGCATTTTTTTGGCTTTTATTTGGAGTTGGTTTTCTCTCTGTGTTTCTTTCGAGTGCTTCTTGAAGTCAACTACTCTGCCCTCTATATTCCACCTCCTTACCCCAAGCTCCTGACCAATGACCATGCCATGTGAATAGTGCTATATGGAGTTTTCTTACAAAAATAATTTGGCCAGAAAGTATTTTCTAAAATTAGTTTTCCAAAAACCCCTGAATTGAGGTTTGCACTACAAGTACTTGATTAAGGGCAGTAAAAATCTTTCCAAAAATATATTAGACTCCTATTAGATATAGGATGCCGAGGAACCACAAAAATATAATTTTAAAAGTTACTGTTCTATTTTATTTAAAGGCTTTTTCTTAAGGCCAGAAATGGTCTTTAATAGGAAAAAATTACTTTACTGTTTCAAAAATATTTGACAAAATTTAGGGAAACTCATAGGACATATATTGTCCATATATAAGAGTTTCAACACCTGGTCATGTTCAAAATATTGGTCAAATCCCTCTAAAACCCTTTCTGGATATTTCAAGCTTTTGAAATATTTACAAAGGAAATATTCTCCAAAAATTCCAGGAAAATTCCATCATGTCACATATGACATATTAGATGATCTTGCCAAGTCTCATGACTTGGAGAACAAGATAACACCATCAAAACCCCTCAAAACTATCTCTGTCCATTCTGAAGTTTGATCAACTTTACATTGCCAAGTATGTCCAAATGTGCTCAAACTTGGTGGACATGCTTCATTGGTCTAATTATGCATCTGGACCAAATGGCATAGGTTGGAGAATAGGAAGTCTTGGTCAAAGTGCCTCAAAACCCTCTCTGACCAGAATCAAGTTTGAACTACTTTGCACTACCAACTTTTTCTCCAGGACCCCAACTTTGGTGAGCCTGATCATGTGACCAAATAAGGCTACCACACCAAGTGGCACATCAAGGAGAAATGATTTACTCCACTGGATCTACACAAATCCATTTCTGCCCATTTCTAGGGTTTGCAAAAGTTGCATTGGCAACTTTGTCCAAATAAGCTCAAAATGGGTGGAAGGCCCTAAATATATGTGACATTTCACCCCTTGGAGTATCTTGGCCAGTGGGAGTCATTAGCTTACCCAAAACTCCATCAAACACCTTCTGGCAAAATACTAAAAAGCCTATTTTTGCCACTTTCACTAATCTCCTTGAGTTCATCTTTTTGCCACAACCCCTCCTCACTCCCCTCTGTCACTTAGACACTTTTCTACCCGAGGAAGCAATGTGGAGGAAGGAGGGAATCACGTTTGTCCTCTCTGGACAACAGCTTCCCTTCTCTCTCCCAGCCTCTCTCTCTCCCCTCTGGACCCCAGAGCATCCCAGGCTCTTTCCAGGTTTTGCCCCCTTCCACTGTAGCCTCCAGACAGAAAAGGACGCGCGCGCGACGCGGAAAACCCGCGGATGCCGGCCAAAGTCGCGCTCTGGAGCGCCTGCCAGAGCGCCGACCGTTGACACCGCGCCTCCCGACCGCCTCGTGCCTTCCCATCGCGCCAGTTGATGTGTCTTGACGTCTGCGACACGCCGCCGTGCCGTCCCCATTGTCTCTCCCTCTCTCTCCCCTCCTGCAGCGCGTGCCCGACGCCGTCCGGCTCGGCCAATGGCCGGCCTCACACGCGCGGGCGCCAGAACACTCCCCCGCTCTCTCTCCTCCTCCCTGGCGCCCTACTCCATCCCCACGAGCGCCGTGGACAGCTCCAACCTCTCTCCAACGGCTTCCAGAGCCGATCCCGCGGGCGCCCGTAGGCCACGCCCACGGTGAACCGCGGACAGCCTATATAAGGCGCTCCCGAGCCCTTCTCTTCCTCCCTGTCGCCCCTCCACACACCCAATCCACCCCCGGAACCACCCACTTCTCTCCAGAGCCGCCCGAGCTTGAGATCGAGCTCGAGCTCCGCCGCCTCGGGTCGCCGTCGATCTGCGGGTACAGGCCTCCTCCGCTCCTTTTCTCTCTCGAACTGGACTCCCCTCGCCTCACTGATGCTTTCCCCTCTCTTTCCCCCTCGTTTTGCAGCCGGAAACGGCCGGAACCACCGGCGCCCGAAGCACCTCCGCCGCGGGACCTCGTCGCCGGCGAAGCAGGCCACCCCGGCGACCGTCTCCACCACCACCAGAACCGCGACTCGCTCCTGAGTCCAACGGTAGCCTCCGCGCCCCTTCCCGTGCCCTGTATCGCCGCCGGCGAGCTCGCCGTCGCCTCTGGCCGGAGGTAGACGACGGCCGCCGTGGGGCCGGCCCGTCAGCCACACGCCCTGACGGGTGGGATCCACCCGTCAGGTTTAAAACGTGCGCGCGCGCGCACACCGATCCGCCGTCGGCTGAAGGCGTATTCAGCCTTTACGCCTTCGATGTGGCGGCCGCGTGGGCTGGGTTTCCCCCCCCCCTGGGCCTGCTGCTGCTGTGGCCTCTCTGGCCCAGTGGCACAGCGCCGTTTCTCTTTTTCCTTTTCTGTATTATTTCCAAAAATTCCACAGGACAGAATATTAATCCAAATGCATTGATTCCAATTTCTAAATTCCTAGAATATTGCAACCTATTTAATGGTACAACTTTCATTCAAATCCAACCACCTTTTATTCTCTGTAAATATTTAAATGTGGTTTTAGCATTTAAATAGGCCTTTGAAAATCCATAACTCCTATTTTGCTGCTCCAAAACCAAAACCAAAAGTTGTCCCCTTCCTAGCCTTCCTCTTAGTATTTTACAAAAATAAGTTGACATTTTTGTGAGCACTTTGACTTTTCTGTTTTTATTATTGTCTTATTTTCCCGTTGTTTTCTTGCGACGTTAGATCCCGTGTTTGACGAGGTAGCTGAGGAAGAAGGAGGAGCAGAGCCTGAAGACTTTGAAGATCAAGCCAACCAAGGCAAGCAGCCCTTTGACCATGACTATGATACCCCTTTATATGCATGTCATTTTTAGCTCTTTATTATCGATGCATCGGAATCATGATGAGATGGTGAACCACGTGGGTTGGTTACCATGATTACTTCCTCGTTGATACTTGCAGTGTGCATGGCCCTACCTTCTTATGAGGGTTATGCCGATGGGAGTAGATAGGATGCAAATGTAGATGCTACGCAAATGGGGTGGGTTTGTGCATGGTGAAGGAGGCAATGTGATTTCAAAAGTCTTTTCGAAAACCCCGTCGGGTGCCACCTATGCCCGAGGGAGATGATGAGATGGGTGACCACTTGATGACGAAGTGGTGTGCCAAGGAAGGTGTGTGTTGTTTTCAAAATGGATTGGTCGGAGTTGCGACCGTTATTCCAACCTTACATGCGCGACCACTCTACCCTTATATGGGAAAGGGCATTATTGAGTACCTAGACCGATACTAGCTTGGAGCCCGCATTACTAGTGACGGGGGAGAGTTGGTGCTCTCTCTTGGGACGGGGTCGTGCCAGGTAGGGCGGCCATGACTGTTTTCACAGGGCACCGGACACACCGTTGGTCCCTCGTGCTTGTGGTATGTGATGAAAATGGGAGCGAGGCTCCACAACTTTATGATGTGAAATGTTCGGCACGGGGGTTACTACCAATCGAGTGGACTCCATGTTAGTGTCATCTAGGGAAAGGTAGTGATCGGGTGCTTACCCCGGGTACTTGAGGTACCGCGGGTCGTGGATGACACGGAAGTTCCCCGGATCTAGTGGTTAAAGTGTGCAACCTCTGCAGAGTGTAAAACTATTCGAATAGCCGTGTCCACGGTCAAGGACAGTTGGGTAACCGCTCTTGGGCTACGTCCACTTGTTTTCAAACCCGGTGTGTGTGAGATGATGGTGTTGTCTTGGATCAAGTCAGAGGACTTGACACGATTGAGATGGGTTGGTGCCCTCTCTGTTTATGATAAATGGGTTGGTGCCCCTTTCTATTTATGTTGATATCTGTGACCAGATCTTATGGTTACTTGAATTCTCTTGATGCATGCTTTATAGGATGTTGAACATGTCCTGCACTCAAAACTAGCTTTATGCAAAACTTTACCTATGTCATGCATTACTGTACCTTGAACCAAATCATGGGTTGCTTGCGAGTACATTCAAAGTACTCATTGGCTTGCCACTGGTTATTTAATTGACCAGGCATGGGAGAACCGGAGTTCGAAGAAGAGTTCTTTGGAGACGATCATGCGAACTAGGACGTTCCCAGTCAGAATGCCTGTAGGGTTAAGGCAGATGGCATGGGTTCTACTTATCGACGACGATTTCCGCTGCTATGTTTCATTTGATGTTCAGCCCTTAAGGCTTTATCGATGTAAGACTTAACCATGTTGGTCACTATTTGTGTAAGACGGTATGTATGGATGTAAGACTCTTGTTATTCAGCTTCTGTGTGTTCAGTGAGCATTGATCTCTGGGATCACTGTACACGTGCATTCGGTGATCACGACTTGCGAGTCGGGGTCCCCACACTAAGCTAGTGGGGGTTTCAGCACGAGCACAAAGGGATCGAAGATGATCCAAGTAAAAAGCTTCAGGAGTGTGATAGATTTTGAGTGGTTCTTCAACCATTGGTGTAGTAGGTACAACTAATTTTTTTGGAATTTTGCATTTCCTACCCATAACTATAGATAGAAAACAACTAAGAACAACAAATAAAAATTACTTAGTGATAAAGCAAACAAGCACAAACGAGAATATTCACCCCACGCTATGACTCCCCGGCAACGGTGCCACAAAAAGGTCTTGATAACCCACAAGTATAGGGGATCGCAACAGTTTTCGATAAGTAAGATTGTCGAACCCAACGAGGAGCTAAAGGTAGAATAAATATTCCCTCAAGTTCTATCGACCACCGATACAACTCTACGCACGCTTGACGTTTGCTTTACCTGGGACAAGTATGAAACTAGAAGTACTTTGTAGGTGTGATAGGATAGGTTTGCAAGATAATAAAGAACACACAATATAAACTAGGGGCTGTTTAGATAAAGAAGCAATAAAGTAAATATAGCGAGTATGGAAAAGTGGTGGTAGCCTGGTAGGAGTTGTGAAATTCTCCCTAAGCAATTGACTAATTTACTAGACCAATAATCACTATTGCAATTCTATTTGAGGGAGAGGCATAAGCTAACATACTTTCTCTTCTTGGATCATATGAACTTATGATTGGAACTCTAGCAAGAATCCACAACTACTAAAGATCATTAAGGTAAAACCCAACCATAGCATTAAAGTATCAAGTCCCCTTTATCCCATACGCAAACAACCTACTTACTCGGGTCTGTGCTTCTGTCACTCACGGCACCCACCATTAGCAAATCATAAACATATTTCAAATCCTACAGTGGGGATCCCTCACGCTTGCGTGACACGGAGAGCACCATAGGACAACACCAATAATAAAACATGCAACTCAAACCAATCATAGCAATTCATCAATCACCGATAGGACAATGAAAATCTACTTAGACATCATAGAATGGCAACACATCATTGGATAATAATATGAAGCATAAAGCACCATGTTCAAGTAGAGGGTACAGCGGGTTGTGGGAGAGTGGACCGCTAAATATACATGGGGGAAGGTGATGGAGATGTTTGTGAAGATGGCAAAGGAGTTACTGAAGATCGCGGTGATGATGATGGCCCCCGGCGGCATTCCGGCGACGCCGAAAGCAAGGGGGAGAGAGCCCCCCCTTCTTCTTCTTCTTCCTTGACCTTCTCCCTAGATGGTAGAAGGGTTTCTGTCATAGAATTGTCACGTTAGATGTCCTCGTGAAAGGACTTAGTTGTGGAGCCATCGCAACTAGGAAGCTTAAAGAGGTTAAATCGGGACAAAGGACACGAGAGGTTTTTATACTAGTTCGGCCCCTTACGGTGAAGGTAAAGCCTATGTCTAGTTGGGTTTGGTATTGATGTTTCGATGACCAGGGAGCAAAATACGCTATGCCCGGCTCTCGATCAGTTGTTTCTTACCCTAAGCCGCCAGCAGGTCATCCCCTTATATACACGGGTTGATGCCCAGTGGCTTACAGAGTCCCGGCCGGCTTATAAACAGTGTCCGGCTCGATGACTAGTTAAATCTACCTTACGATACAAGTCATGCCATTATGGCGGTTTACTACAACGGGCCTTAAGTCGCCTGTGGGCCTTAAGCCCTTTATTGAATCGCCATCTTCATGCTCGGTCTTGGGCTTCTCTCTGGTGAGTCTTCTTTGCGTAACCCGGCCCCTCCTGGGCGGCTTACACAAATAGTTATATCCCCAACATTTGGCCCCAGATTGATTTGAACCTGTTCATGTCAATCTTAAAATACCTTAATAAATCCTCAGTCTTCTGACTGTGCAAAAGGTTTTCTATAACCCGCCATGACGTCATCTCTTGGATCCGGGTTAACCCGCTGTGACGTCATCCTTTTCTTAAATTATTTTTCTATTCCACCGTATCTTCCAACGGATCTCTGTTTTTATTGACTGTTCTGAAAATCGAGGCGTCGGGGCCACTGGATAATAATTCTTATCTCCTCCTTTCCTGCGCCATCTCAGTTATCTTCTCCTTATAAATAGGTGCGACCTAGGTCTCCATTCTCCTCCTTCCAGTCGTCTTCTTCCTCTTGCCTCCTCTTGAGCTCCGCCGCCGCCGCTGTCAAGCTTCCTGTCTTCACCGTCTCAGGCCGCTGCATCGACCTGGTTGGACCAGAGAAACGCGACGAACCTCCGCAGCCCATCCAGATCCGTAAGTTCCCTTCCCTTCCTCGCTTAGATCCGCATTAGAGCTTCTTCGAGTTCGTCAGAGTTCATCTCCATTAGAGCCAAACCCTTGTTAGTTTTCCTCTTCGACGCCTCTTCTGATCTGAGAATGATATAAAATGGTCACGGTAGTTGTTTTCGTACTTGTTTTGGATAAAAAACAGATCCCTTTCTCTGCATAAAAGCCTCATTCGAGCCTATGAACACATCTGTGTTAGTTTTTAGGTCTAGAAAATTTTCTTATCAGAACAGACCTTTGATCTCAAATTTTAGCAGAAGATTATGAAACCTGTTCTTATCACCTGGAAAACTTCTTCTGTTAAATGCCCTTAAACACAACTGTCCAGGTGTCCAGCTTAAATAAATGACACTGATCTGTGAGCCTTGCTTGCTTATTATGACTTTAAGAATTTTGAACTGCTCTTGATACTTGTAGCGGCTTAAATACGTTTGCAGAGTCACCCTTATATCATTAGGCCCCTTCGTAAGCCGCTACCTTCAATAATTTGGATATTTCTCCTGGGTTAAAATTTGAACTGGAACTTCTTATTTTGTAATAGGCCAACTGTTGTCATGGCACCTAAGGCGGCCAAGGCCCCTGTAACTTGCAACTGGGTCCCATCCATAGTCACTAAGAGTAAACTGGCTGAGTTTGTGAAGTCTGGCCACCTTCCGAAAAAGAAGGTCATGTCTTATCGTGCCCCTAACTCATCTGAAGAGAGGCCTCAACCCAAAGAAGGAGATGTGATAGTTTTCACGGATCACATGAACCAGGGATTTGCCCCTCCCGGCTCAAAATTCTTCAGGGAAGTTTTGAATTCCTTTGATCTTAGACCTCAAGACATTGGACCCAATTCCGTGTCAAACCTTTGCAACTTCCAAGTCTTCTGCGAGGTGTACCTGGGAGAGGAGCCAAGTCTGCTTTTGTTCAGAGAACTTTTTTACTTGAACCGGCAGAATGAACGTGCCAACGGGCCTAGTCCTGAGCATGGCGGCATCTTGATCCAGCGGCGGAGAGATTGCCTTTTTCCTTATGCTGAGCTGCCGAGTCACCCAAAAGATTGGAACCAGACGTGGTTCTACTGTCAAGACACTTCACCGGCTGATGAGAAGCCTCTGCCCGGTTTTCGCGCCCTGCGCCTTGAGTCCAACCATCAGCTGGCGGATAAGTTGACCGATGTTGAGCGCCTGCCTCTCAATCCCACCATCAAGAAGATCAAAGCTCTTTTAGGAAACGGGTTAAACGGCATCGATCTGGTCCAGGTCTGGGTCACCTGGCAAATACTACCATTAAGCTGCCGCTCCGGCTTAATGTGTACTTACACAGGCAAGAAGGAAGATCCAATGCGTCATAGTCCTAACGATTTACCAGATGATGTGGTAGATGCTACAACCTAGTCACTGCTGAAGGAGGGCACTGTAACTAGCAATGCCTTCGGCTTACTTCCCTTCTGCAAGAAGAACCTGACCCCTGTAGTGAGTTACCAATCTTAATAAATACTCTTTAACATGTTATACCTTCTTTGTACTTATGATTCCTTATCTTTTTCCATAGGCCGGTGATAATTTCTGGAAGGTCAAATATGACCACGAGGCTGCCAAACAAGCCAGGGCAGCCAAGAAAACCGAAAGGAAGGCCGCCAAGATGGGCACCTCAAAGAAGAAGAAACCCAGCGCCTCCGATATGTTTAAATTAGATGACTCTTCTTCGGATGATGAAGAGGTAATCCTTTGATTTTCTTAACTCCTTTGTTATTATTTTACTGACATTCTATCCTTTCAAGAGGATACAGGGAACAGTCAAGCAATTGATGAAGAGGTAACTATAATCTCCTCCGACTCAGAGCCTTTGCCAAAGCAAAAAATCCGAAGGGTGATCCGGAAAGTAAGATTTTCACATCCTCTAGCTTACCAAGCTCCTCAATTTCTTTTGAAGCAAAAACAGCTTGAGAACTGGAGGTAGACTCGGGCCAATCAAGACGCAGAACTCTCCTCCGGCTTACCCGATGTAACCAGGAAGCGTCGGACCGAGGTTATCTCCGATTTACGTTCTGTTTTACCTTTGGCGGGTTTGATTCGCCAACCTCTCAATTCATCAGACTCCAATTATCAGGATACCTCTCCTTCTTCCGACGAGTTTATGCAATCAAACATGCCGGCTTTCAAAACGGCTCCCGGGTAATGTAACCTTTCTTACTTTAAGTTTTACCGTACTTATGCTTTAATACTCATCCTTCTATCTTTATTGATAGCCTGCAAGTGAAGCCCGACAAGAGGGCAAGGAAAAATAAGCCATCCCAAGACCCGGTTGTCACTGAACCGGCGCTTGACTTGTCCGCTCCTGATAGCTCCACCCATCAACCACCGCCTGAACTGGCTTCTGATATTCCAATGCCAAGTTCTGACCCGCCTACTGAAGATGATATTCACAACTCTGATAACCCGGAAGCTCCTAGTCCGGCCAAGACGACTGACTCGGAAGTTGAATATCCGAAGAGTCAATTTATTGAACTGGGCCGGCCTACTATTCTTGCCCAATGCACTGCCAAGGAAGAGTTTGCCCAACGTCGAAAAGCCAAACAGGACATCACTGACTATACTCACTTAAGCATTGGTGATATAGTCTCGGGCTATCTGAACCAAGTGCATATTAGTCGTGACCTGGAAATTGACATGGTGAAACAATACAACACAAATCTGAGGTATAACCTATGCTATTTTCCTGAATCTTACTTACTGTACCAGCCCCCAAGTCTATTGCTTATGAATACATATGTTGTAGACTTTAGAAATCTGCTTACTATTTGTTTGTCCGGTTTACACAGAATATATTTAACCCAGTGATAGTATGATACTTTGAACTTGTGTTACACATTAGCCCCCAAGTGTCAAGTATCTTTACTTGTAAAGTGCTTGAGACTTAATACGTATGACTCGGTAGGGTTGGTTAAAAATTCTTTAAGCATACATTAGCCCCCAAGTGCCAAATATCTTGACTTGTAAAATGTTTTGGGACTTGAATGTCACATTACCATGATTCTTACCATAACCTGGTATCAATACAGGCCACCATAAGTCAATTTGAGTCGGAGCTTGCTGACCTGAAGCGCCAGCTGAAAACTCAAGAGCTTAAAACTCAGAAAGCCAACTCCAAGTTTGAATTCAGCGTCTCTGAACAAGAGAAGTTGAAGCAAAATTTCGAGTCAAAGAAGAAAATCTGGGCTGATGAGAAAACTTCATTGGTGACTCAGGCCGAGATGGCAGAAACAGCTCTTGCAGAGGCAACAACTGAGTTATCTGACTTGAAACGACAGATATCCCAAATGGTCTCAGCCATCTTCGGTAAGTTACTGTGCAAAACCTCAAGCATTGTAATCTTCCAGTGACTATTGTAATGGTTACCTCCGGCTCATTGTTATGCTTGTGAACATACAGGCCCCATGAGTACCAACCTCAAGCAAAACATGCTGATCAAGCTTAAGGTGGTTTACACCTTAGTGGAACAGCTGTACTCCGGGTGACAACGTGCCTTGGCCGTTGTGGCCTTATCAAATACCACTCCCCACCTCCTACAAGATGTGCTGAAGCATCTCGTAGTGCTGCCTCAACGAATTCAGGATTTAAGGCGGGCATCTTCAAGAGCCGGAGCCGTGGCCGCATTAAGCTAGGCAAAGGCATGGGTGCCAGAGCTTGACTTGGCTGACCTCTCTCTTGGATATCCAAGCCTGAAGGAGGACGGTACTGCATTTGATGATCAAGATTTCACCGCCCGTGTCAAAGTCGTACGTCCCTTGGCTACCCTTATTGGGAATGATACTGATCTTACTAAGTATTCGCCCGGCTATGATAGCGAGAACCAGAGAATCCCAAACATTCCATACGACCAAGTCAGCCTGATCCCTCCAACGCGTAAGCATACCTTTGCCCCTGAAGTGGACCCAACCGGTTTAATAGATGACGAGGCTGAGTTTGAAGCCTTGAGTGGCATTGACTGGGCCTCATCCACCTTCCAGGTTAAAGCAACCGATGGAGAGGCGGAGAAGGATAACCCGGAGTCTTCAAGCCCGCCGAACGAATGAACTGCCAGGCGTTTTATAACTTTGCCAAAACAATGCTTCACTTATTCAGACTCAGGGAGTCTTGTAATAGGAAAGAAAAAACCTCTTAATGTTTGTCATGCCCTTGCGCATGTTTATGGTGCTTATTACTTTCATAAGCCGCCATCACTATATTTTGCTGGCTTACATTGACCACTTATTTCCTTGATGTTTAACTTGCTTTGCCTTATCTTGCACATAAAACAAGCAAAATTTTCTTGGCGGTTTATCGCGCCAGGGGTTTATATAGAGTATTGATAATCCGGAACATAACCCAAAGAATTTTCTCGGGTCTCCTCCTCCGACTTACGTGAGTCTTTGTGCTCTCGAACATCGATGAGGTAATATGACCCGTTGTGCAGATTCTTGCTGACCACAAAGGGCCCTTCCCGTGGCGGGGATAGCTTGTGCATGTCAGACTGATCCTGGATGAGCCGGAGCACCAAGTCGCATTCCTGAAAGGTTCTGCTCCTAACCCGGCGGCTATGATAACGGCGCATGTCTTGTTGATAAATCGCCGAGCGGGCTATTGCCAAGTCTCGCTCCTCATCTAATAAGTCAAGTGCATTTTGACGAGCTTCTTCGTTGTCAGCCTCAACGTAAGCCGCCACACGGGGTGAATCATGCCGAATGTCAATTGGCAGGACCGCCTCTGCACCATACACCATAAAGAAAGGCGTGTAGCCTATAGATCTGTTAGGCGTAGTGTTGATGCTCCATAACACAGAAGGTAACTCCTCCACCCAACAACCCGGAGTCCGCTATAAGGGGACTAAGAGCCGGGGCTTGATACCTTTCAGGATCTCTTGATTAGCTCTTTCTGCTTGACCATTGGATTGAGGATGAGCAACAGCCGAAACATCAAGCCGGATATGTTCTCTTTGACAGAACTCTTCCATGGCACCCTTGGAGAGATTAGTGCCATTATCAGTTATGATGCTATGTGGGAAACAAAAACAAAAGATCACATTTTTCATGAATTGAACCACCGTGGCTACATCACACTTACTGACCGGCTCTGCCTCAACCCACTTTGTAAACTTATCCACTGCCACCAGGAGATGTGTCTTTTTATCCTTAGACCTCTTGAAAGGCCCAACCATGTCAAGCCCCCAGACCGCAAATGGCCAAGTGATTGGGATCATCCTCAATTCTTGAGCCGGCACATGAGCTCGTCGTGAGAACTTTTGACAACCATCACATTTGCTGACGAGATCTTCTGAATCAGCATGAGCCGTCAGCCAGTAGAAACCTTGATGGAAAGCTTTTGCTACCAGAGATTTTGACCCGGCATGATGGCCACAATCCCCTTCATGGATCTCACGAAGTATTTCTTGGCCTTCCGTAGGGGACACACAATGTTGAAACGCCCTAGTTACACTTAGGTGATGTAACTCGCCGTTAACAATCATCATTGATTTGGAGCGCCTGACGATTTGTCTTGCCAAGGTCTCATCCTCAGGTAACTCACCCTAGGTCATATAAGCCAAATAAGGCACTGTCCAATTCGGGATAACGTGAAGAGCCACCACCAGCTGTGTCTCCGGGTCTGGCACCACTAGCTCTTCCTCGGTAGGCACCTTAACAGAAGGGTTACACAAAATATCGAGAAAGGTGTTAGGCAGTACCGGTTTACATTGAGATCCCAACCGGCTTAAAGCCTCAGCCGCCTCATTCTTCCTTCGATCAATGTGCTCCACTTGATAACCCATGAAGTGACCAGCCACAACATCTACTTCACGACGATAAGCCACCATAAGGGGATCCTTAGAATCCCACTTGCCTGACACCTGTTGAGCCACGAGATCTGAGTCGCCCAAACACCTTACCCGGCTTAAGTTCATCTCTTTAGCCATTCGGAGACCATGGAGTAAGGCCTCGTACTCAGCTGCATTGTTAGTACACCGAAACATAAGCCGGAGTACATAACAAAATTTGTCACCTCGAGGGGAAGTTAAAACAACTCCTGCCCCCGAGCCTTCCAGCTGCTTGGACCCGTCAAAATGAATAGTCCAATATGTGTTATCCGGCTTCTCCTCAGGCGCCTGTAACTCTATCCAATCATTGATAAAATCCACCAAGGCCTGAGAATTAATAACAGTATGTGGCATGTACTTTAAATCATGAGGCCCAAGCTCGATGGCCCATTTGGCGACTCGTCCTGTGGCCTCCCTATTTTGGATGATATCTCCCAAAGGGGCAGAACTTACCACAGTTATGGGATGACTTTGAAAGTATTGCTTAAACTTCCGGTTGGCCATAAACACTCCGTAAACGAGCTTCTGCCAATGTGGATACCTTTGTTTAGACTCAATGAGCACCTCACCGATGTGATAAACCGGCCGTTGAACCGGACGTTCCTTGCCAGCTTCCTTACGCTCCACCACGATGGCAACGCTGACGGCTCGTGAATTGGCAGCCACATATAACAGCAGAGGCTCTTTATCAATGGGAGCCACGAGAACCGGCGGCTCAGACAATTGTCTCTTCAAGTCTTCAAAGGCAGCATCAGTGGCCTCACTCCAGACAAAAGTGTCTATTTTCTTCATCATCTGATACAGTGGTAGGGCCTTCTCACCTAACCGACTTATGAACTGGCTTAAAGCGGCAACACGACCCGCCAATCGCTGAACATCATTGATGCACGTCGGTTTAGCCAGAGAGGTAATTGCCTTGATCTTCTCCCGATTAGCTTCAATGCCTCTATTTGATGCCAGAAAACCCAAAAGCTTGCCTGCAGGTACACCAAATACACACTTGGCCGGGTTAAGCATCATTTTATAAACCCGAAGATTTTCAAAGGTCTCTTTCAAATTGGATATTAAGGTTTCCTTTCTCTGGACTTCACCACGATGTCATCTACATAAGCATGAATGTTACGCCCGATTTGATCGTGTAGACAGTTCTGCACACATCGCTGATAAGTCGCCTGAGCACTCTTGAGTCCAAATGGCATAGATACATAACAGAAGGCCCCAAACGGAGTGATGAAATCCGTCTTCTCCTGGTCCTTAACTGCCATTTTGATCTGATGATAACCAGAGTAAGCATCCAAAAAACTCAAACATTCACAACCCGCCGTAGCATCAATGGTTTGATCAATACGGGGGAGAGCAAAGGGATCAGCCGGACAAGCCTTGTTTAAATCAGTATAGTCCACACAAATCCGCCAAGTGCCATTCTTCTTGAGGACAAGCACCGGGTTAGCCAACCATTCCGGGTGAAAAACTTCAATAATAAACCCGGCCGCTAAGAGCCGGCGACTTCCTCTCCAATAGCTTTCCATCTCTCTTTGTTAAAGCGCGGAAGAAACTTCCTGACTGGCTTATACTTCGGATCAATATTGAGAGTGTGCTGAGCGAGTTCCCTCGGTACACCCGGCATGTCAGAATGTTTCCTGCAAAGATGTCCCGGTTCTCACGGATGAACTCGATGAGCGCGCTTTCGTATTTGGGATCCAAATTGCTGCTGATGCTGAACTGCTTAGAAGGGTCACCCGGGGTAAAGTCAACAAGCTTTGTCTCGGCAGCCGATTTAAACTTCAACGCCGGGTCGTGCTCTGTAGTTGGTTTCTTCAGGGAGGTCATATCCTCTAGGTTAACATTATCTTGATAAAATTTGAGCTCTTCCGCCGCACAAGCCGACTCAGCATAAGCCGCATCACCTTCTTCACACTCCAACGTCACCTTCCGACTTCCATGCACAGTGATGGTGCCCTTGTGACCCGACATCTTGAGCTGCAAATAAACATAACATGGCTGGGCCATGAACTTAGCATAAGCCGGCCGCCCGAACAGAGCATGATATGGGCTTCTGATTTTGACCACCTCAAACGTCAACTTCTCAGCTCTGGAGTCATATTCGTCTCCTAAGGCCACCTCCAGCTCAATCTTGCCAACTGGGTAAGCCGACTTACCAGGGACCACTCCATGGAAAACAGTGTTGGACGTCCTCAGATTTTTATCAGTTAACCCCATGCGCCGAAAGGTATCATAATAGAGGATATTGATGCTACTACTCCCGTCCATGAGTACCTTAGTGAATTTATATCCACCAACCTGAGGTGCTACCACCAAGGCCAACTGACCCGGATTATCCACCCGTGGAGGGTGATCTTCTCTGCTCCATATAATGGCTGTTCTGACCACCTCAAGTTACGGGGAACTTCCGGCTCGACAGAATTCACGGCCCTCTTATGAACCTTCTGGTCATGTTTGCATAAGCTAGTGGTAAACACGTGGTACTGCCCACCATTCAACTGCTTCGGGTTGCTTTGGTAACCCGACTGCTGCTGCTACTGCTCTCCTTGACCAGACTGCTGTTGGTTATAGCCTCCTTGACGTCCCTGAAAGCCGGAACCTGAGCCGTCACCCGGGCCATGAAAACCGCTAGCCCCTGAACCGCCACCAGACCCATTATGGCCATCATAGGTGTTGGAATTCTTAAATGCCTTCATGATCGCGCAATCTTTCCACAGGTGTGTGGCGGGCCGCTCCCTGGTGCCGTGTCTCGAGAAGGGCTCATTGAGTAGCTGTTCAAGAGATGGGCCTGACCCGCCAGATATAGGCGGTTTCCCCTTACGTCTCTGATTGTTACCTTGCGCATTGGCATTGGCCACAAACTCCTGGTTACCGTCCGCCTTACGCTTATTGCCTCCTTGATTCATTGGGTTATGTTGCTGACCCTTTCCATTGCCGTTCTTCTTTCCCTTCCCGGTCTTTTCCTCATCAGACGCAGGATCCTTGGTACTATCAGAATCGCCATATTTGACTAAACCCACCATCAGCGTACCCATATCATTGCAATCACGCTTAAGGCGCCCCAGTTTCTGCCAAAGTGGCTCAAAACGACAATTCTTCTCCAACATGAGGACTGCAGAGCCGGCATCCATCTTGTCAGATGAATGTATTATCTCCTTGAACCGGCGTACCCAATGAGTAGTAGATTCACCTTCCTCCTATTTACAATTTGTCAAGTCCACAATTGACATAGACTGCTTACAGTTGTCTTTGAAATTCTGGATGAAACGGGCTTTTAGTTCTGCCCATGAACCAATGGAATTGGGCGGCAGACCCTTCAACCAAGACCGGGCTGTTCCATCTAACATCATGGTGAAGTACTTAGCCATTGCCGCATCGCTGACTTCTAATAACTCCATAGCCATCTCGTAACTTTTGATCCAAGCTCCAGGCTATAAGTCGGCCATGTAATTCGTCACCTTTCGAGGTCCCTTGAAGTCCTTGGGCAACCGCACATTACGCAAAGCCGGCACCAGACAAGGAACACCACCGGTTCTAGTGGCTACTCCCACCTGAATGGAAGTCATTGGATACTCTGGAAAATCCTGATGTGCCGTCTGTTGAGCCGCTAGCTGAGCCTCTAGCTGAGCCGCCCGCTCGTTCTCCTGACATATTCGGTCTTGCACTGGATTATAGCCACCGGGCTGGTTACAGCGTTGGGTGTTGCTTGACAAAGCTTCAGACTCCATGTGCCTACTATAACTCGGGCTCCGGTTCTGGCGAGGCGGCGCTAACCAAGGCGGGGGAGTTGAATGAATTCTGCCCTGGCTGTAAGAATAGGTCTCTTGCTGAGCTAATGCCGTCTGGAGAAGTTCTCTGACCCTCCGGGTTTCCACTGCCGCCGGGTCATCACCGTCCATGGGAAGAGGCGCCAGACGTGTTGAAGCTGCGATTAAGTTCTCCATGGGGTTGGAAAAGTGACCCGGTGGAATCAGTACATAACGCGGCGGTGGCATGCTTACGTGAGGTGGTGCCATCTCCCGAGGCTGAGCCGGCCCTCCTGTTCCGGCTGTCGTAAGATGATTGGCCTCTGGCGGTTACTTGGGCCGGCTTCGGGTGTAGCAAAAAGAACCAGAGGGTCATAATTGAGAGGTAAATGGGACTGGGTTTTCTGATGTCTCCTTCTCATCACCTCATTGGATGCGTTCAAGCTCATTGTGAGCTGGTAAGCTTCCGACTGCAGCCGCTGTGCCCGGGCATCTAGAGCCGCCCGCTCTGTGGCTAATCTAGTGTTCTCAGCTACCAAGGCCTTCTCGGCCTGAGCTATTTCCTCACGCACCCGTGCCACCTCTGCATCATGCTCATCTGTATCTGCGGGAATAACCATTGCGGTTAACAGGGTCGTAAGCTTGTCCATGAGGTCTTTCAGCACCTGAGCCGGTGGGCGCACGGGGCCGCCTGCCCCGGCTGCTCCTAACCCGGACGTTACTGCTGCAGCAGCTGTAGAGTTTGAGCCGGGCTGAGTCCCAGCCATGAAGGCTCCTGCCCATCTTGGCGGCTCACAGGGGTCCGGAATACTGATGCCATCCGAACAGCCCCCGAGCACGCCGTCTTGCACTTGGTACAACGAATCTGTTGAGCCGACGGACAAATCACCGTCTAAGAGGACGGCCGTCTCAACCCTATCTTCAGATCCTTCAGAGATTTCCTCTCCGTGGATGCAGCCCACGAAGGCACGCTTCATAACAGGTTGAGTCTGTGTCTTCCTCGCACGCTGAGCTGTCTCGATGAGGTCGGTGCAGTTGTCCGGTTCAGGGCCCGGTTCACCGATCCGGCCGATGAAGACGTGGATTCCGCCAAAGGGGACCCGGTATCCGTACTCAATTGAGCCGGCATCGGGACCCCAACCTTCGTCGTCAATGTAGATCTTACCGCGACGACTCTTGGTCATCCATCCCACTACGTATCCCTTGAGCCCTTCGAAGTTGCCCTTCAAGAACTCAAATCCACCGTGCGCTGGCCCCATGGTGGGCGCCAACTGTCGGGGAATTGTCATGTCAGATGTCCTCATGAAGGGACTTAGTTGTGGAGCCATCGCAACTAGGAAGCTTGAAGAGGTTAAATCGGGACAAAGGACACGAGAGGTTTTTATACTAGTTCGGCCCCTTACGGTGAAGGTAAAGCCTACGTCTAGTTGGGTTTGGTATTGATGTTTTGATGACCAGGGAGAAAAATACGCTATGGCCGGCTCTCGATTAGTTGTTTCTTGCCCTAAGCCGCCAGCAGGTCGTCCCCTTATATACACGGGTTGACGCTCTGTGGCTTACAGAGTCCCGGCCGGCTTATAAACAGTGTCCGGCTCGGTGTGACACCCCAAAATTTTGACCTTTTTTATTAATTAAAATTTTGCCAGGAAATTAAAACTTCTATTTTCTGGGCTCCCTTTTTATTTTTGAACTTCTTTTCTCCCTTGCTATTATGGAGTTTTCCCCAAAGTGAAAACATTTCAAATATGTTATTGGAGTTGTTTAACCTCTCAAGAAAAACTTTTCTTTTATTAGTAGAACTCATTACATAATTAATTTGCTTGATCTTTATTTTCTTGAAAAATGGTTTTCCAAGCTTATATGGCCATATTTGAACTACAACCATGTGATAAATTCACTTAAAATTCCAACCAAAATTTGGAGATGTCAGGTGAGGTTTTTAAATCACTTTTATGCAAAAATATCTTTTATTCATGAAATATTTTGAGCTCTACACCCAATTTTCTTCTCTGGTCCAGTGGGCAATTTTGCACTACAACTCATTTAAATACTTCTTTCTAGCCTCCACCAAAATTATGGGATGCCGGTAGTAGCTTATGATTCAACTTTATGCAAAAATCCAGTACTGTTTTGCCTTAAGGTTTTGGCAAGGTGAACTACAAGCAGGGGAAATAATCAAGGGCCAAAGAGCAAGCAAGAATATGGTTGTTGTACAAATCACCAAGTTGCACCAGAATGAAGATGAGGATGATCCACTCAAATTTTATAAAGAACATCACTGGATTTTTGCATAAAGTTGAATCATAAGCTACTACCGGCATCCCATAATTTTGGTGGAGGCTAGAAAGAAGTATTTAAATGAGTTGTAGTGCAAAATTGCCCACTGGACCAGAGAAGAAAATTGGGTGTAGAGCTCAAAATATTTCATGAATAAAAGATATTTTTGCATAAAAGTGATTTAAAAACCTCACCTGACATCTCCAAATTTTGGTTGGAATTTTAAGTGAATTTATCACATGGTTGTAGTTCAAATATGGCCATATAAGCTTGGAAAACCATTTTTCAAGAAAATAAAGATCAAGCAAATTAATTATGTAATGAGTTCTACTAATAAAAGAAAAGTTTTTCTTGAGAGGTTAAACAACTCCAATAACATATTTGAAAAGTTTTCACTTTGGGGAAAACTCCATAATAGCAAGGGAGAAAAAAGTTCAAAAATAAAAAGGGAGCCCAGAAAATAAAAGTTTTAGTTTCCTGGCAAAATTTTAATTAATAAAACAAGGTAAAAATTTTGGGGTGTCACAACACTACCCCTTTTAAAAGAAAATCTCGTCCTCGAGATTTGTTAAGAGTTGTTTTGAAAATACCTTTCCTGTTAACTGAAACCAAAAGGTTTATTTATAGAACAAACTTGCGTCGTCGAGGTTGGTCTTCGGCAGCTACGCCGGGGATTAAAAATGCAATCGCACATCAACATACTCATGCATGGCTACTATAAAAAAACAGGAGCGCACAAGCAAACAACATTTAATTACGGCGATACAGGGTCACAAGATTACGGGGCGAGGTCATTCTAAGACTTGGTATCGTTCGAGCGATTTTAGTCTACCTCGTTCATATCTAAGCGGGCTTGCCTCGTGGACGTTGAGGTTTCTCCATGGTTTTCCCCGTTGTGATCTGTTGGAGGGGGTTGAGGGGCTACAGGGTCGGGGTAGCGATGATGACCATCTCGGGGATTGTTGGCCACAATCCCGTGGGAGCGTGTTCCCAAAAGGCGACGAAGCACTTCTGGGGTCATCAACGTATTTTGGTTGATGGCCGGGGCTGTGCTGTGTTGAGGCTAGTGTGCCCTTTTTATAGAAAAAGGGAACGGAGTCTTCCTTCGCACGCTTGCGAATAGGACAGATTATTTGTCGGTCACTGGCGTGTGTTCGACAGGCTAGGCTGATGGGTTGGGCACCGACTGCCAAAAGTGTCGGGGTCACTGTATGTCTATGTTGCACGGGAAGCTTGGCTGGGGTTTTGGTTAGGGTATGGCGGGTTGGTCTGCCTGAGTTTTTTGACCTGGCTAAGATAGGATTAGCCAATGGTCAGCCTGGCTCTGATACCAAGTTTGTCACGATCAGTTTTCCGGGTATTAAATTCCAGAAAATGGCCGTTGTGCTCACCAGCCCCAGGATAACTTTTAGCTGATGAGGCACCAACTTGATACAGGAATTCCAAGCAAGTACAACATATGTAGTACAAGACCATTATGGCCTGTGAGTACAACAAATGGTTCTAGTGGTTGATGGCGGAAGTGGTCTGAAATCATCGGCGTCTAGGGGACTCCCTTTCCCACAGGAACAGCTGACCAGGTTAACTTCTATCTTCGCGAGGCTGCTATCACCGTTGCTTAGGTTCCGGGGCTGTCATCACGTCGCTCCTCTCCGTGCAGGAAATCTGGCCAAGACAATAGCCAGGGACAAGGCAGTGAGTACTTTGAATGTACTCGCAAACATTTTGAACATGGGTATAATATAAATGATAATCGAGCGCTGAAATATTCTATGATCACATCATCAGTAATAAAATAAAATCTATGATGCATGCATGCAAGTTATTCATATGCAACACAAATAAGCCCCGCCTCAGTTTCGGCCGGAGGAGGCGACGCGCGCATGGACTGGTCAAACCTGACCAGTGGGCCAGGCGGGTCCACTGTCAGCGACCCAGTGCCGATCCACGCGGGCATAAGTGGAAACGTATTTATAGAATACGCCTTCGACGTGGTCAGTCCGAATCGTTTTTCTTTTTCTGTTTTATTTCCTTTCTTAAAAAAACAGATTTTGACCACAAGTTTGACTGCCTGTAACTTTTTAATGACAACTCCAAATGAATTGATTCTTTTTCCTACCTCTCTCAAATATTGTCTAGTTTATTTTAAGATTTATTTGAAAAAATTTCAGACAACTTTTTGTGCTGTTTTGAAATTTGTGTGTTGATTCAAATTTATTTAAAATAGGACCTTGGAGAGAGAGGAGCAAGCTTTCAAAAGTTTTGGAGTGCACCCTGCCTTTCCGCACATTCAAGGCAAGCATTCTAAACCACGGCATAATATTTTTGGTGTGTTCGTTGACACGTTTATAACACCACCTCATTTCGGAGGACTTGTCATTTCATGTGGTATGATCATTTGCATGGATGCATATTAGTGATTTCCATGCTGTTGGAAATGAATGTACTTGTGATGGTAATCATCCTCATGTGCCTTGCATGCATGCCGGAAGGAATCCGGGAAAGCTTCTGCCTTGGGTAGGCGTGAACTTGTCGCCGGTCTCCGTCGGGACGGTTATGTCCGGTATGGCATAGTAAGGTATAATGAGCGGTGCTTCTGTTGGTTGAAATATTTTTGTTATACATGTGATGCAGGGAATTATAAAACTCCCGAGTCGACTATGGATCGACTCTTGTTCCAGTTACCCCCACACTTGTTTCGTGCTACCACTTGTCCCTACCACAGGTAGGGTACGGTTCAATAATTTGTCAACCCCTTTCTAGCACACACCGTACAAAGGGGCCGGGATGAGGGTACCAAGGCCTTGGATTAAAGCCAGTCATCCGGTCAGGGGGCATGGGTGTTTCGGTTGTAGCCGAGGGGGTAGCTTCCCCAGTTTTGCGCGCGGTATAAATTTTGTGATCCCATGCTAATCGAGGTTGTAGCCTCCCCACTTAGAGTTTTGCTTAACAGTGTCATGGGTGATTCCAGACACCGGTAAGTTAAGCTGGTGTGTGCAAGTCAGGTGTGTTTTCATTTGAAAGACCGTAGATGGAATTAGTATTGATGGACTAAAGGAATCCGTTACCCGTGGGTAAAGAGTACACCCTCTGCAGAGATTAAACCTATTCGAATAGCCGTGTCCATGGTTAAGGACTACGGTCTGGGTTGGGTCAAGTGTCGGTCTTAGTGTCGGTCTTCGGAGGAGAAACTACTAAACCAGAACGTGGATCATGACTGATGACTTGTGATAATTATGTTATGTTTATTATGGACTAACCCAGTATATTATTTGAATTATTGAGTATCCCTGGGACGGTTCTACCTCCTGGATATTCAATGTGAATATTTATTCTATAAGCCCTTTATGTCGTGTCGCTGAGACGCCCGACTGTGGCATTGCTTGTTATTTACTTTCGATATAAGCCCTTTCTGCGATGTCGCTCAGACGCCCGACTGTGGCACGCTTGTTATTATTTTGATATAAGCCCTTTCTGCAATGTCGCTCAGATGTCCGACTGTGGCACGCTTGTTATTTATTTTGATATAAGCCCTTTCTGTGATGTCGCTCAGACGTCCGACTGTGGCACGCTTGTTATTTATTTCGATATAAGCCCTTTCTGCGATGTCACTCAGACGTCCGACTGTGGCACGCATGTCATTTACTCTTCGATATAAGCCCTTTATGTGGTGTCGCACAGATGCCCGACTGCGACATTTAATTTCCACTCCATTATTGCTTATTTGTGTTGCATATGAATAACTTGCATGCGTGCATCAGAGATTTTATTTTATTACTGACGATGTGATCATAGAATATTTCAGCGCTCGATTATCATTTATATTATACCCGTGTTCAAAATGTTTGCGAGTACATTCAAAGTACTCACTGGCTTGTCCCTGGCTATTGTCTTGGCCAGATTTCCTGCACGGAGAGGAGCGACGTGATGACAGCCCCGGAACCTAAGCAATAGTGATAGCAGCCTCGCGAAGATAGGAGTTAACCTGGTCAGCTGTTCCTGTGGGAAATGGAGTCCCCTAGACGCTAATGATTTCAGACCGCTTCCGCCATCAACCACTAGAACCATTTGTTGTACTCACAGGCCATAATGGTCTTGTACTACATATGTTGTATTTGCTTGGAATTCCTGTATCAAGTTGGTGCCTCATCAGCTAACAGTTATCCTGGGGCTAGTGAGCACAACGGCCATTTTCTGGAATTTAATACCCGGAAAACCGGTCGTGACACTCGGTGACTAGTTAAATCTACCTTACGATACAAGTCATGCCATTATGGCAGTTTACTACAACGGGCCTTAAGTCGCCTGTGGGCCCTAAGCCCTTTATTGAATCGCCATCTTCATGCTTGGTCTTGGGCTTCTCTCTGGTGAGTCTTCTTTGCGTAACCCGGCCCTCCTGGGCGGCTTACACAAATAGTTATATCCCCAATAGTTTCCCCTCTGGTCCTTGGCTCCCATGGCGTGGGAGGGGCGAGAGCCCCTCCGAGATTGGATCTATCTCTCTGTCTCTCTCTATTTCTGCGTTCTAGGATTCTGCCCTAGCACTGTTTCTTTTATATCCGGAGATCCGTAACTCCGATTGGATTGAAACCTTCGCCCAGATCTTTTTCCAAAAATTAGCTTTCTTGCGGCCAAAGAAGGGCATCAACCGCCTTACGAGGGGCCCACGAGGGTGGGGGGCGCGCCCACCTAGAGTGGGCATGGGCCCCTGTCTCGTGGCCACCTCGGGCACCGTCTCGCGTTGATTTTACTTCCCAAAAATCACAAATATTCCAAAATAATTCTTCGTCCGTTTTTATCCCGTTTGGACTCCGTTTGATATGGGGTTTCTGTGAAACATAAAACATGCAACAGACAGGAACTGGCACTGGGCACTGGATTAATATGTTAGTCCCAGAAATAATATAAAAAATTGCCAAAAGTATATGAAAGTTGAATAATATTGGCATGGAACAATAAAAAATTATAGATACGATGGAGTCGTATCAACCACTTCCCCTCTGGGATTAGTCATGGGTGACTGAGCCTACCAAAGGCAAAACAACCACCGTTGTGGTAAATAAACAGTCCCAAACGGGGACAAGGTACCATAACAACAACAGGTCCACAAGGTTATGTCTGCTTACCGGGCTAGGGTAACGCACACCCATAACCTTCCCTCGTTGGAGGCACCGACAAGAGGCATGACAACGAAATGACTAATGGCCTCCCCGTACTAAGGCAAATGTGGTTGCACTTGTTAGCCGATTCAGTGGCACCATGACCCGACCAACTTTAAGTTCAAGTTCCATTATTATCAGGTTTAAATTGAAAATAAAAATGCTCGAGTCACAACATGCCATGCTTATGCAAGCATGTCTCATGCATCATATATCACTTAACAATAACAGATCAACCTTATTCAAAGTTCTACTTGCACAAACTCAACTTGCAACATTTCTGGTCCTTTCTTACTGGTTATTTCTACTCATCACTTTAGTTGGCATTTATCAAATAAAACTCATTTTGCATATAGTAAAAATAATACTCATGATCATAATACCATAGTCATGACAAAATTTACTTAGATCAACTACTCAAGCTACATCTCACTAGTTCAAGCATTCATTTTTGTTAACTAAGCATTTTGATCCTAACAAACTAAATAACACACACATTAATTTATCTTAGAACTATATGCAATGAATATCATATAAATTCAAGTAGAAAATCATGGATATTGCAAAGACACCATGACAATGTTGTTTTGGCTTGCCTTAGTGCAGAGGAGCTTCACACTCCTCCTGGATGCCTTCAGGAAAAGCTTCACCTTCTGAAAATAAATCAAATGACAAAAATAAAATATCAAGAGCACTTCTGAAAATTACCAGAAATTCTAGGCAGCAAGGAAAAATCCCATCTTGGGTGTGCTGCTAGGATTTTCCAGTAAGAACATAATGCAAAAAAAATCAACTCATTTGGAATTGTAGAATAAAAGTTATAGCTAGTCAAAGTTCTGGTCAAATTTGAACTAAATTTGAATAAAAAAGAAAAACCAGGGGGGGTGACGTCGAAGGCGTAAACCTCCAGGGCGCCACCACTCATACTGCTTCAAGTGCGGCCTGAGTGGCTGACAGCGGGCCCCAACTGTCAGGTCGGAGGGGGAGAGAGAGAAATAGAGGCGGGCGGCGCAGCGACGACGCTTTCTCCGATGAGGAGTGCCCAGCGACGAGATCTATAGGGATAGGATTGTAGAGGAGGTCAAGGTGCACCAGCCTGTACCCGTAGCGTGGCTAGGGGTGGCCGGACAAGGTAGGAACAGAGCTCTCCAACGGTGGCAGAGGGCGGAGCTCGTCGGAGATGGTGGTTCCGACGACGTAGGGCCAGTCCAGCATCTCCAACAGCACCAGCACGCACCAGTGGATCGCCACGAACACGCTGGAGTGGTCACTTGTGCTCGAGCGGCTCTGGAGAGGGAGGGAGTAGAGGACAGGGATCACCGGCGAGCTCGGGGCAGGTATGGCGGCCAGAGTCCTGCCCGACTGGGCTGCGGCTTCCTACGGGTGTGTGGAGATGTGCTGAGTGTGTGTGAGGAGAGGAACGACCTCAGGGGAGCTCTATTTATAGGCGAGGCTGAGGCGGGGATCGAGAGCTCGCCAGAGTTCTCTGGAGCTTCGCCCGGTGATGAATGGCGTTAGTGAGAGGGGGGGGAGACACCGAAGATCACGCGGGGGCTGTAGGCGAGCTGCGACGAGCACAGGAGCGCGCTACGCGACGAGCACAGGGGCACAGGCGCACTGTTGCCTTGGCCGTGTCGTGCCTGTGCTCGCTGCGGCGAGCTCCATCGTCAGCGAGCGCCAGGGTGCAGTTATGGGGGTTCAAACAAAGATAGTGGCATGGTTTGGCAAGGTGCTGCAGCTTGGGCAGCGAGCACACGCGAAACAGAGGAGTTGGCGCCATGCAGAGTGCGTCGGACGCATGCCAACCCCCTTGGATGAACGTGGTCACCGCGTGAACTATGGCATCAGGCTGAGATAAGCCCAAACACCATGTCTGGCAGTTAGTCCTTAGTGGGTTTTAGTTGTTTTGCACGTTCGGCTGGATCACAGGTGCACTGTGGGAGTGGCTATCTTCCTGGCAAGTTTCTGGACAGAAACTTGTGAGCTTTACAGGGAAAAAATCTAGTGAGAGTTAAGGGTTGTGCTTTGGAGTTTAGTGATCTCTTAGGAAGGTAATCAAGCTCAGAAAAGACCAGCCCCAAAATATCAAGCAAAAATATACTTGCTGTGCAAAGTGATCATTCTGTCCAGAACAGAAATGATTTTCTATAGCAAAAATATTACAAAAGTTATGCAATATTTTTGCTCAGGAAGGTGCCCTAGGGTTCAAAGAATATTTGTGAATTTATTCAGGATTTTTGGAGCAAGAAATCTAGGGGTTGCTTTGGAGCATACTTCTGTGAAGTGATTTTCAGGGAGGAAAATGAATATCTTTCTTTTATGAAAAATATTCATTGACGTGGCCTTGGATGGCTCTCCTCTGCCACCTCTCCTCCCACCCCACCCTAGGCGACCATGGCGCCGGCCGTGATCAGATCTGATTCCTCCACCAAAATCCTTATCCAAGCCAATGGATCCCTTCAGTGATCCACCCTCCATCGCTCATCAACTGGATTTTTCATTTGGACATCATTTTAGAGGTGAGATCCAAAAGTTTTTTTAATCTTCGGTAAACCCTATATCCTCCTCCCATGGTTTCTCCCTCATTATCTCATTTGCAAGATTTTATTTCCATCTAAACCCCCACAATGTGAGTTTGGCACTATCTTCATGTACGGGAGGATCTTATGAATCATTTGAGGTATCTCATATCAAGGGAAATGTATTCAAGTTCAAAGTTTGTTCCAAGGCAGTGGGTTTCTTTCTGGTCTGTTAATCTTATTTCAACCGTGATTTATTCAAATGCTACTTCCATTTATGGAGTGGTGGAGGCCCGAACTGGATATACGAAGAGAAGAAGTGGTATAAAGAACAAGATTCTGAATGGACTATTGTCACGTGATGTCACAAAGGTAAACACATGCATCTTGTTCCTACTAATCAAGTATAACGCAGAATCCTCGATCAACTTTCACCCACACGTTCACGAGATGCTACTCATGGAAATAATCACGGGTGCTAATGCAACTCCTCTTGGATCTACGTTCCATGCCCCGTCGAATCACATTGATCGTGATCATCGCACGCTGCCGGCGGATGCAACCACGTCCATGCATAGCAGATCGGCCGTTGCAAGGTCCAGGGAAGGTTTGAACCAGTCGGCCCAGGAAGTTTATTCTGGGCCCAACAGGCCGTCGCATTTGGACCAGCCCACCAACACGAAAGGCGTATCGACAGGGTTGAATTTCCATGGTATATCCAACATTATTTCTTGCCAAAAATGCCTTGGTATTTGGCACGCACGCTTTCAATGCAACAATAAAATCAAATGCCGTGTTTGTTTCCGATATAATCATATCGCTAGATTCTGTTACAACAAGAAAACTAGAGTTAATGCTTATCGGGTCAAAAAGGACCAGGATCCTCAACCTGATATAACTGAAGCCCGCTTAGTCTCCTCGGCTTCTCCCCTCTGTCATTCATCCCCTGCTCTGCCTGCTACTGCTGCAAACACCGAGATGGTCTTCTTCCCTTGCGACCCGCTCCCCCACCTTCCCCCCGGCACTTCAACCATCCCTCCTGGCCCCCTTCGTGCTCGCCGTGGATATGTGGTACTTAGCGGTGAGCTTCCAATGGTGTGCAATGAGTGGGCAATCACCACGCTCGTCCCCGAGGTATCTGCTGAGGAGTTTCATTGCGCCATCGCCTTGATCACCAACTACTTGGAGGCGCGTGGATGGCACATCAACTACACCTCTCTCCGTGGTATGGGCACTACTTTGATTCAGTTTACTACTGCCTGCTCGCGTGATACTGCTGTCAGTCTTAGCCCATTTCAGATTGGGGATTCTGTTCTTAGAATTAGCAAACGGGACAGAGGCATAAATTACCACAGCATTACTTTCATGCATGATGTTTGGATCTTACTCATGAACTATCCTCTTGAGTGTTGGGATGTGGGGGTCATCAACCGCACTGTCTCGCCTTATGGTCGCTTTGTGATCTGGAACAAAGATCCAAGGGACAAGTCAAGGGTTGTTGTTAAGCTCAGGGTTATGAATGTGGACACAATACCAATCAGTTTAGTTGTGCTGAGAAATCTTGATGATGTTGATTATGGTGACTCATGGACCTGCCCCACTTATATTCTGTCTCAGGAGCTGATTGGTCAGCAAGGGGGGGATGAGGATCCACTGCCCCCAAATGGTGGAAATCCTCACCCTCTTCCTCATGTTCATGGAGAGTTTTGGCATGATGAGGTTTTAGGGAATATTCCTATGGATCAGGTGGTTATTAATCCTCACAATGAGAATCTTGGTGCACCTTGTGAAGATGTTCATGCTGTCCATAATGATAATGTGAACCACACTGCTGAACACATAGCTGCTGCTGCTGAACCTAATGTTGTTGATCATATGGAGGCACCTGTCATGGAGGAAACACAGGCACCCATCCAGATACACACTAACACACACTATGTTGCTCCTCATGAGACTCTTGGGCCTGCTTATATCCCAATTAATCCTATGTCCTCTCAGCCCAGCTCCTAGAATGCTCCTAGCCCTGTGTTCATTCCTAAGAACTACATCATGAACTACAATGACATGCCCTCTTCTAGTAGTGCCCAGCTAGTAGAGGGATGCAACATTTCTGTTGAAAGTGTGTCTGAGCATATTAATGTTCTTCAGGATCTTATTGGAAACCTAGTGACAAATGCTCAAGACATCATTCCCAAACTTGGTGGCAGTCAGATTGTCAATGCATCTTGCAATGTGGTTGATGTGGTGGTCTCAAATGGTACCAACAAAAGATGCTACCTACAAATTCAAACCATCCAGAATGAGCCACCTAAGAATACTAGCTCTGTCAGTATTGAGGAGATCACTTGCCAGGAATTTTTCTGAAGTTTAGAAACCATCGAACAGGCAGAAAAAGAAGAAAATCATAGATGCCTCTTTTTGCGGGAGGAGTAACAGGATTGCTAAGCTGACCAAAGGTTTCAAAGACCAGGCTGCTGCTGAAATATCCAACACAAATGATGATAGGGTTGTCCACAGTACTCAACAATGTTCAAAGAAACAGAAGAAAGCTATATCTGTCAATCTGGGTCCTTAATTTGATGTTGTGCTTATCAATAAACAGGCTCCTCCTCCACCTGAACTTCCTATGAAGACCCTGCAGGCCATTGGCACTGGTCCATGTAAGATGGCACCTCATGAAGTGTCAGCTAGTGCCCTGCACTATGACAGTTCTAATGATTAGTCACTGCTACTATCTTGAGGGCTTAGGTGGCTCCCCAAACTGCCATCAAGTTATGATTTCCTTGCATTTTGCTTGCTCTTCTTTGTCATTTGGATGCATGCGCGCATCAGCTATCAGTATGGTGTGTAATAATTATACTCTGTGGTACCTATGTTACTGTGGACAACCTGTCAGATTTTTATGCTGTTATATGAGCTTAATCAGTTTGGTTATTTTCCTTCTGTCAATGTACCTACTATTGATATTCAGTGGCACCTGCTATGCTTATGACTTTGGCTGCTGATACGTCTCCAACGTATCTACTTTTCAAAACACTTTTGCCCTTGTTTTGGACTCTCACTTGCATGATTTGAATGAAACTAACCCGGACTAATGTTGTTTTCAGCAGAACTGCCATGATGTTGTTTTATGTGTAGAAAACAAAAGTTCTCGGAATGACCTGAAAATCCACGGAGACAAGTTTTGGAAAATATAAATAATACTGGCGAAAGAATCAATACTAGGCGGCCCACACCCTTTCCACGAGGGTGGGGGCGCGCCCTCCCCCCTGGGCGCGCCCCCTATCTCGTGGGCCCCCTGACGCTCCACCTACCTCAACTCCAACTCCATATATTCTGTTTCACGGAGAAAAAAATTGGAGAGAAAGTTTCATCGCGTTTTATGATACGGAGCCGCCGCCAAGCCCTAATCTCTCTCGGGAGGGCCGATCTGGAGTCCGTTCGGGGCTCCGGAGAGGGGGATTCATCGCCGTCGTCATCATCAACCATCCTCCATCACCAATTTCATGATGCTCACCGCCGTGCATGAGTAATTCCATCATAGGCTTGCTGGACGGTGATGGGTTGGATGATATTTATCATGTAATCAAGTTAGTTTTGTTAGGGTTTGATCCCTAGTATCCACTATGTTCTGAGATTGATGTTGCTATGACTTTGCTATGCTTAATGCTTGTCACTAGGGCCCGAGTGCCATGATTTCAGATCTGAACCTATTATGTTTTCATGAATATATGTGTGTTCTTGATCCTATCTTGCAAGTCTATAGTCACCTATTATGTGTTATGATCCGACAACCCCGAAGTGACAATAATCGGGATACTTCTCGGTGATGACCATAGTTTGAGGAGTTCATGTATTCACTATGTGCTAATGCTTTGTTCCGGTTCTCTATTAAAAGGAGGCCTTAATATCCCTTAGTTTCTGCTAGGACCCCGCTGCCACGGGAGGGTAGGACAAAAGATGTCATGCAAGTTCTTTTCCATAAGCACGTATGACTATATTCGGAATACATGCCTACATTACATTGATGAACTGGAGCTAGTTCTGTGTCACCCTATGTTATAGCTATTACATGAGGAATCGCATCCGACATAATTATCCATCACTGATCCAATGCCTACGAGCTTTTCACATCTTGTGCTTCGCTTATTTACTTTTCCGTTGCTACTGTTACAGTTCCTACAAAACTATTATCTTTACTTTTGCCACTGTTACCTTTATTATCATACTACTTTGCTACTAAATACTTTGCTGCAGATACTAAGTTATCCAGGTGTGGTTGAATTGACAACTCAACTGCTAATACTCAATAATATTCTTTGGCTCCCCTTGTGTCGAATCAATAAATTTGGGTTGAATACTTTACCCTCGAAAGCTGTTGCGATCCCCTACACTTGTGGGTTATCAAGACTAATTTCTGGCGCCGTTGCCGGGGAGCATAGCTCTATTCTTTGAGTCACTTGGGATTTATATCTGTTGATCACTATGAGGAACTTGAAAGACGAAAGAACCAAGATTTTGCCCTCAACTACGAGGGGAGGTAAGGAACTGCCATCTAGCTCTGCACTAGATTCTCCTTCTGTTATTAGTAAGCTTGCGACACCTAAACCTGCTACTGCTATGAATTCTGATATGTCGCATGTTATTGATGATGCCACTTCTGCTATGCATGATACTTATGATGAAACTACTTCTGTGCGTGCTACTACTTTGCCATTAGGTGAATTTCTTGATGAACAACTTGCTAGGGTTAGAGAGAATGAAATTATTGAAGATGCTATTATTGATGATAGTGATGATGAAAGTTCTCCCCCTGATTATGAATTACCTGTTGTTCCTGAGGGTTATGTTATGGAAGAGGAAGCTGCTAGAGCTATCTTTGCTTGTAAAGATAGATATGATCTTAAAAAGTTATTAGCTAAATGGAAGCAGCAGTCTCTTAACGCTAGAATGAAACCTGACCCTGCTTTTGCTACTTCGCCTATCCGTGTTACTGATGAGGATTATGAATTTTTTGTTGATCCTGAAGTAATTACTTTGGTTGAATCTTATCCTTTTTATGGCCTTGAATCTGAAACTGTTGTGGCACATCTTACCAAGTTGAATGATATAGCCACCCTGTTTACTAATGATGAGAAGTCTCGCTATTATTATATCCTTAAGATATTTCCGTTCTCATTAAAGGGTGATGCTAAGACTTGGTTTAATTCTCTTGATCCTGGTTGTGTCGTAGTCCCCAGGATATGATTTATTACTTCTCTGCTAAATATTTTCCTGCTCATAAGAAACAAGCTGCCTTGCGGGAAATATATAATTTTGTGCAAATCAAAGAAGAGAGTCTCCCACAAGCTTGGGGGAGGCTTCTCCGATTACTTAATGCTTTGCCTGATCATCCTCTTAAGAAAAATGAAATACTTGATATCTTTTATAATGGACTAACCGATGCTTCCAAGGACTACTTGGATAGTTGTGCTGGTTGTGTTTTCAGGGAAAGAACAGTCGACGAAGCTGAATTACTATTGAATAATATGTTGACTAATGAAAATAATTGGACTCTTCCTGAGCCAATTCCTGAGGCAATTCCTGAACCAATTGAGCCAACTCCTGAGCCTATTCCTAAACCCACTCCGAAGAAGAGAGGTGTTTTATTTCTCAGTCCTGAAGATATGCAAGAGGCAAAGAAATCAATGAAAGAAAAAGGTATTAAAGCTGAAGATGTTAAGAATTTACCACCTATTGAAGAAATACATGGTCTTAATATACCGCCTGTTGAAGAACCACATTGTCTTGATAACCCGACACAGGTAGTAAAGGTAAATTCTCTCTATAGATATGATAAAGTTGAAATTCCCTCTACTAAATTTCATAGCCCATGCTTAGATGAATTTGATGACTTTATGGCTAGACAAGAAAGTTTTAATGCTTATGTTGGTAGAGAATTAAAGAATAATGCTTTCGAGATAGGACGCTTGAGTGATTATATGGCTAGAGTTAAAGGTGAACTTAAACTCATTAGCAAATATGCTTCTATGGTTGCTACTCAAGCTGAGCAAGTACTTAAAGCTCAAAATGATTTGCTTGATGAATTAAATAATAAACCTGACTTTGCTGTTAGAGTGGCTACTAGAACTGGTAGAATGACTCAGGAACCTTTGTATCCTGAAGGCCACCCTAAGAGAATCGAGCAAGATTCTCAGAGAAATAATTTAGAGGCACCTAGTTCTTCCAAAAAGAAGAAAAAGAAAAACGATAGGACTTTGCATGCTTCTAGTGAACCTGTTGTAGACACACCTGAGAATCCCAATGATATTTCTATTTCTGATGCTGAAACACAATCAGGTGATGAACATGAACCTAGTGATAATGTTAATGATAATGTTCATGTTGATGCTCAACCTAGCAAAAATAATGAAGTAGAGATTGAACCTGCTGTTGATCTTGATAACCCACAATCAAAGAATCAACGTTATGATAAGAGAGATTTTGTTGCTAGGAAGCACGGTAGAGAAAGAGAACCATGGGTTCAGAAACCCATGCCCTTTCCTCCTAAACCATCCAAGACAAAGGATGATGAGGATTTTGAGCGCTTTGCTGAAATGATTAGACCTATCTTCTTACGTATGCGCTTAACTGATATGCTTAAAGTAAATCCTTATGCTAAATATATGAAGGATATCATTACAAATAAAAGAAAGATACCGGAAGCTGAAATTTCCACCATGCTTGCTAATTACACTTTTAAGGGTGGAATACCAAAGAAACTTGGAGATCCGGGGGTACCAACTATACCATGCTCCATTAAAAGAAATTATGTTAGAACTGCTTTATGTGATCTTGGAGCCGGTGTTAGTGTTATGCCTCTCTCTTTATATCGTAGACTTGAATTGAATAAGTTGACACCTACTGAAATATCTTTGCAAATGGCTGATAAATCAACTGCTATACCTGTCGGTATTTGTGAGGATGTGCCTGTTGTGGTTGCAAATGTCACTATCTTAACGGACTTTGTTATTCTTGATATTCCCGAGGACGATAGTATGTCGATTATCCTTGGTAGACCCTTTTTGAATACTGCAGGGGCTGTTATTGATTGCAACAAAGGCAATGTCACTTTTCATGTTAATGGTAATGAGCATACGGTACACTTTCCGAGGAAACAATCTCAAGTTCATAGCATCAATTCTATTGGAAAAGTTCCAACTATCATTATTGGAGGTTTTGAATTTCCTCTTCCTACTGTCAAGAAAAAGTATGATATTCTTATTGTTGGGGATGTTCATATCCCCGTTGAGGTAACTTAGTGTTATTCGAAATTTCTCCGGTTCCGTGTTATTCGGAATGAGTTTGTTAACAAGACTTGATCAACCTTGTTAGTGGATTCATTTTGATGATCATGAGATGGATGAAACTAGAAGGCACAACCTTCTGTACCCTCTTTTTACTTTTTGTTGTTTAGATTAAATAAAGCAAAAATAGTATTACTCGTCTGTTTTCTGAATTATCCGTGCAATAAAAAATATCCCGAAAATAAAAGTGCTCCAAATGCCCTGCAAATTTAGTATGATTTTTATGGAATATTTGAGGATTTTAGGCACTGAAAACACTGCAGGAGGGGCAAGCACCAGGCCACGAGAGTGGAGGGCGCGCCCACACCCCCTGGGCGCGCCCCCTGTCTCGTGGGCCCCTGGTGGCCCCCTCCACTTATGCCAGCACCCACACACTCCATCTTCTTCCCAAAAAATCCCCATCCAGCTCAAGCACGAGTTCTAGCTCATTTTGCTGCGATTTTCGATCTCCTTGCTCAAAGCTCCATTCACAAAACTGCTTTGGGAGATTGTTGCTTGGTATGTGACTCCTCCATTGGTCCAATTAGTTTTTGTTCTAGTGCTTTATTCATTGCAAATTTTTGCTGCATAGGTGACCATGTTCTTGAGCTTGCATGTTAAATTTATGAGGTCCCAAGTAATTCTAATGCATGATATAGGCTCTAGGCACTTGTAGGAGTAGTTGCTACCAATCTTGTTTAGTTTTATTCACTTTTATTTTGAAGTTACTAAAATTTCAGAAATTTTTCAGAAAAAGAATTATGTCTAGGAGAATGTACCAAGGTGGTTCCTCAGTAAAGAAAGGACCCAGGATTGCTATACGTGAGCAAGACGATGAACTACCGAGGGACGCAGAAGTACGAGCTTGTGAGTGGCCATCCGACGATTTTATGGTCGAAGCAGGCTTTTAGGAGGAATTTGACGTGTATGTGCGTAATGTCGATTAGGAGGACTTGTTACAAGATAAGTGTCCTCAGTACTATCAATTGACTGATTCATTTCTGCGAAGGTTTAAATATAAATGTACACGTAATTCTCCGAGTGTCCTATTTGATATCTATGATACATCTTATACCATGGACTTAGAGGATTTTACAACTGCTTGCAAACTTCCACAGTGGGGCAATATTAATGATCCCCACAAATCTGAATTTAGAGATTTCCTTGCTAGTATTACTGTGGGAGAATCTAGGGATATTGCACAAGCTACCATAGGGAGCATTCATTTTCCTGCTATACATTATTTTGCTCTCTTCATTGGTAGATGCATTAACGGTAAAGATGAAGCATGTCATATGTGTGTCCCTGAACTTTGTGTCCTCAAGAGTGTCGTGATAGGTTATAAAGATTATAACTTGGGGGCAATAGTTGCACGTAGGTTGCATAATAATGGTAGAGCTGGAGATTTATTTGGAGGAATTTATGCGACCCGTGTGGCAAATTATCTTGGTATAGCCCCACGAGAGGGGGATATGATGTTGCCTCCTGCTTATTTAGATTATGACGCTATGGTCCAACATCATTTTCTTAAGAGGAATGAACAATTCCTCCAGTATCGACTAATCTTTGACAGACGTAGCGCTGTCCATGTTACTCTTCCTGCTCCTTTCCTTTTTGATTACCAGGCAAAAGGAAGATATGTTGTTACCAGGGAGGAAGCAGCTGAACACGAGGGGAGAGCGGAGGCGGCTCGCCAACATGCCGCAGCTCAGGAGGCATTTGGTGCTGCATCTCAGTAAGACCCCAGTTACAACTAAGGATATCCGCCCAGGCTATCCTTGGCCTTAGACCAACTTAGGCAAAAGCCTAAGCTTGGGGGAGTACGTATTTCTCACCGACTTTACATTCATGTTCACACACTATTCTAGTCGTCAGTGCTCATACTCTTTCATTGTATTATCCATGCTAGTTTAATTTTCTTTTTCTAGCTTTCTTCTTGTGTGTTTGATAAACCTTAAGAAAAACCAAAAAAATAGTTAGTTTAATTTCCATGCTTGTAGTAGAATTAAAATGAAAACCCAAAAAGATTTCTCGTTCTTCTTCTTACTTGTTGGGAGCTTTCCCGTGTAAATAGTTTTATTTTCTTTTCTTTCCTTTGGGGGTCGAGAGTAGAAGACCATATTGAAAATGTTTAGTGGCTCTCATATGCATGATTGTTTATTTAACTTAGAGCCCATATTACTTTGTCTTCTCTCTTGAGTTGAATGCTTGCAGATTCCAGCTTAGTCCAATGCACGTGCACTATTATTATTATACACATCGTTCGGTCGTGCAAGTGAAAGGCAATAATGACGATATATGATGGACTGATTGAGATGAGAAAAGCTGGTATGAACTCGACCTCTCTTGTTTTTGTAAATATGATGAGTTCATCGTTCCTGATTCAGCTTATTATGAAGTAAACATATTTGCAATGACATTTAGAGATTATAGTTGCTTGTGCCATGCTTGATTAGCTATGAGTTATAATGGTTTACCTTGCGTGCCAACATGCTATTAGAATGATTATGATGTGGTATGATGGGATGGTATCCTCCTTTGAATGAATTGAGTGACTCGACTTGGCACATGTTCACGCATGTAGTTGAAACAAATCAACATAGCCTTCATGATATTTATGTTCATGGTGGATTATATCCTACTCATGCTTGTACTCGGTGTGAATTAATTTTAATGCATGTTTATGACTGTTGTCGCTCTCTCAGTTGGTCGCTTCCCAGTCTTTTGCTAGCCTTCACCTGTACTAAGCGGGAATACTGCTTGTGCATCCAAACTCCTTAACCCCCAAAGTTATTCCATATGAGTCCACCATACCTTCCTATATGCGGTATTTACCTGCCGTTCCAAGTAAATTTGTATGTGCCAAACTCCAAACCTTCAAATGAAATTCTGTTTTGTATGCTCGAGCAGCTCATGTTTCAACTAGGGCTGCCTATATCTTCCATGCTAGGTGGGTTATTCTCAAGAGGAGTGGACTCCGCTCCTCATTCACGAGAAAGGGCCGGTAACCGGGATGCCCAGTCCCATGATCCAAAAAGATCAAAGCAAATCAATATAATTAAACAAAACTCCCCCAGGGCTGTTGTTAGTTGGAGGCACTCGTTGTTTCGAGCAAGCCATGGATTGATGCTTGTTGGTGGTGGGGGAGTATAAACTTTTACCATTCTGTTTGGGAACTGCCTATAATGCATGTAGTATGGAAGATACAGCCATCTCATAGTTGTTGCGTTGACAGTGAAAGTATGCCGCTCAAAATGTTATTCAATCTCTATTTTAAAATCGAGCTCTGGCACCTCTACAAATCCCTGCTTCCCTCTGCGAAGGGCCTATCTATTTACTTTTATGTTGAGTCATCACCTTCTTATTAAAAAGCACCCGCTGGAGAGCACACTGTCATTTGCATTCATTACTATTGGTTTATATTGGGTATGACTTGACTGGATCTCTTTTACCATGAATTACAATGTTTAGTCAGTCCTTGATCTTTAAAGGTGCTCTGCATTTATGTTTTGCGGTCTCAGAAAGGGCTAGCGAGATACCATTTTGTTATATCATGTTATGATTGTTTTGAGAAAGTGTTGTCATCCGAGTTTTATTATTATGGCTCGCTAGCTGATTATGCCATTGATATGAGTAATTGTGAGACCTAGGTGTTATTGTGAGTATGGTTAGTTCATAATATTTGCTGAAACCTGAATGCTGGCTTTGCATGTTTACAACAACAAGAGCAAACAGAGTTTGTAAAAGTTTTTCTTTATCACTTTCAGTTTATCAACTGAATTGCTTGAGGACAAGCAAAGGTTTAAGCTTGGGGGAGTTGATACGTCTCCAACGTATCTACTTTTCCAAACACTTTTGCCCTTGTTTTGGACTCTAACTTGCATGATTTGAATGAAACTAACCCGGACTGACGCTGTTTTCAGCAGAACTGCCATGATGTTGTTTTATGTGTAGAAAACAAAAGTTCTCGGAATGACCTGAAAATCCACGGAGGCAAGTTTTGGAAAATATAAAAAATACTGGCGAAAGAATCAAGACTAGGGGACCCACACCCTGTCCACGAGGGTGGGGGCGCGCCCACCCCCCTGAGCGCGGCCCCCTGTCTCGTGGGCCCCCTGAGGCTCCACCGAACTCAACTCCAACTCCATATATTCCGTTTCGCGGAGAAAAAAATCAGAGAGAAAGTTTCATCGCGTTTTACGATACGGAGCCGCCGCCAAGCCCTAATCTCTCTCGGGAGGGCTGATCTGGAGTCCGTTCGGGGCTCCGGAGAGGGGGATTCGTCGCCGTCGTCATCATCAACCATCCTCCATCACCAATTTCATGATGCTCACCGCCGTGCGTGAGTAATTCCATCGTAGGCTTGCTGGACGGTGATGGGTTGGATGAGATTTACCATGTAATCAAGTTAGTTTTGTTAGGGTTTGATCCCTAGTATCCACTATGTTCTGAGATTGATGTTGCTATGACTTTGCTATGCTTAATGCTTGTCACTAGGGCCCGAGTGCCATGATTTCAGATCTGAACCTATTATGTTTTCATGAATATATGTGTGTTCTTGATCCTATCTTGCAAGTCTATAGTCACCTATTATGTGTTATGATCCGACAACCCCGAAGTGACAATAATCGGGATACTTCTCGGTGATGACCGTAGTTTGAGGAGTTCATGTATTCACTATGTGCTAATGCTTTGTTCCGGTTCTCTATTAAAAGGAGGCCTTAATATCCCTTAGTTTCCGCTAGGACCCCGCTGCCACGGGAGGGTAGGACAAAAGATGTCATGCAAGTTCTTTTCCATAAGCATGTATGACTATATTCGGAATACATGCCTACATTACATTGATGAACTGGAGCTAGTTCTATGTCACCCTATGTTATAGCTATTACATGAGGAATCGCATCCGACATAATTATCCATCACTGATCCAATGCCTATGAGCTTTTCACATATTGTGCTTCGCTTATTTACTTTCCGTTGCTACTGTTACAACTATTACAAAACCATTATCTTTACTTTTGCCACTGTTACCTTTATTATCATACTACTTTGCTACTAAATATGTTGCTGTAGATACTAAGTTATCCAGGTGTGGTTGAATTGACAACTCAACTGCTAATACTCAATAATATTCTTTGGCTCCCCTTGTGTCGAATCAATAAATTTGGGTTGAATACTTTATCCTCGAAAGCCGTTGCGATCCCCTACACTTGTGGGTTATCAGCTGCAGTAGTAACATTACTAGACCCACTGGCAGAACATATTATGCTCTTCATAATATGTGTCAATGCAACCATCTATATATTTGCTATGAATAGAAGTTGGCATATCTTAAACTGGAATATGAGAGGTATAAACCCCACAACTAGATGGAATGATATAAGAAGGAAAATAGAAGAAAGTGCATGCTGCATTATGACATTTCAAGAAACTAAGAGAGAAATATTTGACAATGCATACATCAAGAACTTTTGTCCCAAGAGGTTCAACCAATTTTATTATTCACCATCCATTGGCAGCTCTTGAGGTTTGATTACTATTTGGAATGATAGTATAATGTAAGGCAGAGTAATATCTCAAAATTACTATCAGATCACCATTGAGTTTACTTCTAATTTGGATAATAGTTCCTGGTATCTCACCAATGTTTATGGGCCTAACAACACTGAAGGTAAATTGGAGTTTACTGACTGGATTATGAATTTGAATATGAGCCAGTCTAAACTATGGATGGTGCTTGGTGACTTTAATTTTATAAGAAGCCCTGACAATAAGTACAAACCAGGTGGTGATCCTGCCAGTATGATGACATTTAACAGTATCATTGTCAATTTGGATCTGGTTGAAATTCCACTCAAAGGAAGATCCTTCACATGGAGCAATAAACAAGACCAACCTCTATTGGGAAAACTAGACTGCATATTTACTAGTTCTCACTGGACTACTGCTCATCCATCTACTATGGCTATTCCATTGGCAAAAATTACATCTGACCATGTTCCTATCAAAATACAAATTGACAACAACATCCCAAAAAGTCAGATATTCTGATTTGAAGAATATTGGACTGAATTTAGTGGATTCATTGAAACTGTGGAGAAGCACTGGCTTAATTCCACACATTTTTCTGACTCTGCTAAAAATTTAAATTCCAGTTTAAAGCTATTAGAAGAGGACTGAAAACATGGATCAAGCAATACTCCCAACTGAACAAAATCATTGACAAGTGCTTTTTCTATGTGAAGTTAATTGATGGTCTTGAGGAGCAAAGACCACTATCTAGGGTGGAAAGGAATTTTAGGACATTGCTCATCAATCATACAAACAAGCTACTGGAGGCAAAGAGAATATATTGGAGAATTAGGGCAAACATCAGATGGGCAAATCTTGGTGATGAAAATACCAAGTTTTTCATGCCATTGCTACTTATGTATTTAGGCACAACTACATAACATATCTTATGACAATGGATGGACAACAAGTATTTGATCATGACCATAAAGCTGCTATTCTTTGGGCATCATTCAAGGATAGGAGTGGTACTCAAGTAAACTGCATACAAAACTTTGATATATCCCATCTAGCTATGCATGATGACCTCTATGATCTTGACAAGCCTTTTTCCAATGAAGAAATTGATGATATTATCAATAAAATGCCCAATGACAAATCTCCTGGACCTGATGGTTTCAGTGGCCTATTTATGAAGAAATATTGGCACATCACCAAACATTACTTTTATGAGTTCATCAATGATTTCCACAATGAAATTGTTTCTCTAGCTCCTGTTAACACTGCCTACTTAACTCGGATACCTAAGAATGATAACCCTGAAACTCCTGATGATTATAGGCCTATATCCCTTGTAAGTATGCCTATCAAAATACTTACTAAACTTGTTGCTAACAGAGCACAACAGATTATTATATGTAGAGTTAGCAAGAATCAATATGGATTTATTAAGACAAGGAATATTCAAGTCTGCCTTGCATGGAGTTTTGAATACATACATATGTGCCACAAATCCAAGAAAGAAATCATTATATTCAAGATTGACTTTGTAAAGGCATTTGATAAGGTCAACTACAAGGCCATTTTATTCATGATGAAGCACCTGGGTTTCAATAGCAAATGGATTAGATGGGTCACTTCTATCCTATCTACTGCCACTACCTCTGTCATCCTCAATGGTGTTCCAGGTAAGTGCATCCAATGCAAATGTGGTGTCAGGCAAAAAGATCCATTTTCCCCCTGCTGTATGTTATGGTTGGAGAATTATTGCAAATCATGGTCAATGAAGCATGGAGAAATGGAACACTATCCTTACCTATTGAGACCAGCTATACTGAATGCTACCCCATCATACAGCATGCTGATGATATCCTAATTATCCTACCTGCTGATGAGGAAAAAATTAGGAATTTCATTGAGATCCTTGATAATTTTCCAAAATACACGGGGCTTGTACTAAATTACAGTAAATCCTCTATGGAGCCAATCAATATCTCTGATGATAAAGCTCAGGAACTGGCTAATTCCTTTAACTGCAAAAAAGAAACCATGCCTTTCACATATCTTGGTCTACCAATGGGATCAACCAGGCCTAAAGTATCTGATTTGATGCCCATGGTATCTAGGCTTGATCACAGACTATCTGGCATTGCTTCCATGATGTCTTATTCAGGGAGACTTGTTCATCTCAAGTCCATAGTTGCTTCTCTTCCAATATTTGCTATGTGATGCATCAGAGTCCCTTTCACCATACTGGACCACTTTGAAAAATCTGGTAGAAATTTTCTTTGGTATGGCAAAGACATCAATAAAAAAGGAAACTTCCTTGTCAAATGGGATAATGTTTGTTTGCCAAAAAAAAGCAGGGGGTCTGGGAGTACTAGATCTGAGAATACAAAACAAAACTCTGCTTACAAAATTTCTTTTCAAACTTTTTAACAAGCATGATATTCCCTGGATTAACCTTATCTGGAACAATTACTATGGCAATGATGAGGTACCAAATTTTCCCTACCAAGGTGGGATCTTTTTGGTGGAGAGACTATTGTTCTATTTTGCAAGACTTCAAATATATGACTATATGCTATGCTGGTAGTGGTAATACAGTAAAGCTATGGTCAGATAAATGGTGTTCTCATATACTATCCCAATCAATGCCTCAACTATATTCTTATGCAAAAGATGTTGACATCACACTTGCATCTACCAGAAACATGGAGGACACTGACTTTTATGATTTGTTTCACTTGCCCATGTCCTCCATTGCAGTGCAACATAGTAACAATCTTAGAGAACTGATCAATAGCAGAGATAACCAGCAAATGCAAGACACATGGAAATTTTATTGGGGTGGCACTAAATACTCTAATAAGAGAATATATCTTGAACTCATGGGAAATCCTGCTGTTGCTCCTAAACTTTATCAATGGATATGGAAGTCATGTTCCCTTCCCAAGCAGAAATTCTTCTTCTGGCTTCTGTTACAAGACAAATTAAACACTAGAGATCTACTTAATAGGAAGAATTTCTACATTGAGACAAGTAAGTGTGTGTTATGTGATGATGAACCTAATGAACATCCAATGCACCTCTTTTTTAGCTGTGATTTCAGCCAAAATTTCTGGATGAACATTGGTTACCAATGGGATACTGACTATAACCTCATAGAAATGCTCCTGGAGGGTAGGAAGCAGAATACCTCTGGTTGTTTTAAAGAGTGTCTGATTGCTGGATGCTGGTGTTTATGGAAGCACAGAAATAGCATCATCTTTGATCACAAGGTCAAGAATATGTCATACTGTATAGCCACATTCAAGGAACACTTCAGCATGATCATAAAGAAAGCAAAACCTGGATTGAAGGAGGGCATGCAAAGTTGGCTAGATTATTTGTAGACACTTTGTTTTATTTTTCCTCTTTTTCCTCCACCATGTACATCCATCTGTAATTGTTCCATATTATAAATGAAAATGAGAGTTACAGTGGGGGCCTTCCCCACTATTTTTTCTCAAAAAAAAATCAGTGGGCTTTTGTAGGAGTTTTTCAGAGAAGAAAAGGTGAGTTAGAGGTGGATGGGTCACTTGGGTGAAAATCAAGGGTAGGCCCAAGTGTTCAAGTCCATTTGAATTGACTCAAAACTCCAAATCCAAAGTAAATGCAACTGAAAGTCCGGAAAAAGAGAGAAGGCAAAAACTAGGTTGTCACACTATGAATGAAATCTATGCTTAATTACTGAATTTTAGTTGCAAAAATTAGATAGTGCTAGTGATTTTTAGCTGCATATTTTGACAAATCGCAGTGTTACAAGGATTGACAAATGGCAATGTTACTAGATCAACAAATGTCAATCTTTCCAGTTTGACAAATGGCAATATACCCAATATGACAGATGCAAATCTTACCAAATTATCTGAACGTGGTTACCAAAGGGAGGTAGAAATCCTGCTTGCCAAATTTTCTCTTGGCTTAGCGCCGAAGTCTCGCTTTGCATACCTTATTCAATCTGGACCGTTTGCGTTGAAGAGATGAACAAATCCCGCGCAGCGAATTTTCCCTTGGCTTACTATGGAAGACCATAGCTCTCACTTTGTATTCTCGTGTTCTATCTAAAACGTTTGTGATGAAGAGCTGCATAAATACTGCTCGGCACATTTTCCCTTGGCTTATTGGGGAAGCTGTCATTGTACATACGGGTGTTCTATCTAAAATGTTTGCGATGTTAGAGTGGCAGCTAGTTGTTTCAAAATGCTTTTATTGACTGTTATTCGAGTGTACCTTCTCTCAAAATGGACACGAAAATTACCAGAGCATGTCAGGTGCCATTCCATGATAGCATGCCAAGTTTCATGAATTTTAGACATTTAAAAACAAAGTATGCCAATGTTTTGCCAGCAGTCAATAGTGTCCTAGTATTTGAAATTCATTCCCATTTCTTGCGTGGGACCTAAGCATGCACCCAAGGACACAGATTTGATTTTTCAACCAATTTATATGCACTGGAGCATGTGCATGTAGTTCAAATTTGAATTATGCACATAAAATGCCTAGAAAACCCAGTTAATATATAAAAATGTCCAAATGAACCCCAAAAATTCCAAAATTTAACACAACACTCCTGTTGTTCTATGTTGACACTAGAAACTTTTTGAAAGCAATAATAGGCAACGGGTATTGTTTCGTCCCCAAAGGTGGCACGTTCCCTACCAAAACCAACTCAATAAGATTGAGAGCAACCACTCCTACAAGTATCTAGAGGCTATATCAAGTACCAAAACTACTTTGAACCATATATATTTCACATCCAAGCTCAAGAACATTGTCACCACAGCAGCAAAAATTTGCAACGTATTTAGCACTAGAGCAAAAACTAATTGGACCATTGGAGGAGTCACATACCGATGAAGAATCCCCCAAAACAGTTTTAGAAATGGAGCACCGATCAAGGATATCGAAAATGGCAGCAATATGAGCAAGAACACGGGTTTGAATAATGGAGTGATTTTTTCCAGAGGCAGACGAAGTGCATGGGTGGATGGAATAAGTGAGGGGGGCTATGTGGGCCCCATAAGCTTGCATGGCGCGCCTAGGGGGTGGGCACGCTCTATGAGCTTGTGGCTCACAGGTGCACCCCCCCCCCCCCCCGAGGTGTGTTCAGTGCCAAAAAAATTCAAATGTTACAGAAAAAATCATATTAAATTTTCAGGGCATTTGGAGAACTTTAATTTTCTGGACATGTTTTATTGCACGGATAATTCGGAAAATAGTAAAATAATAGCATTTATACTTTATTAATTCTAAATAACAGAAAGTAAAAGGAGGGCACAGAAGATTTTGTTTACTAAATTCATCCATCTCATGCTCGTCAAAAGGAATCCATCAATAAGGTTGATCAAGTCTTATTGACAAACCTCTTTCGAATGACATTAAACCAGAGAATTTTTGTATAATACTAGCTTACCTCAACGGGGATATGCATGTCCCCAACAATAAGAATTTCATATTTCTTTTTAACATTAGGAATAGGGAATTCAAAACCTCCAATAATAACTGTTGAAAATTTTCCAATAGAATTGATACTATTCACTTGAGGTTGTTTCTTCGATAAGTGTGCCGTATGCTCATTACCATTGACATGAAAAGTGACATTGCCCTTATTGCAATCAATAAAAGCCCCTGTAGTATTCATAAAACTTCTACCAAGGATAATCGACATACTGTCGTCCTCGGGTATATCAAGAATAACAAAGTCCGTTAAGATAGTAACATCTACAACTACGACAGACACATCCTCACAAATACCAATGGGTATAGCAGTTGATTTATCAGCTATTTACAAAGAGATTTCAGTTTGTGTCAACTTGTTCAAATCAAGTCTTTTATGTAAATAGAAAGGCATAACTCTAACACCGGCTCCCAAATCACATAAAGTAGTTTTAACATAGTTTCTTTTAATGGAGCAAGGAATAGTTGGTATTCCTGGGTCTCCTAGTTTCTTTGGTATTCCACCCTTAAATGAATAATTAGCAAGCATAGTGGAAATTTCAGCTTCCAGTATCTTTCTTTTATTTGTAACAATATCTTTCATATACTTAGAATAAGGAGACATTTTCAGAATATCAGCAAACATAAGCGCAAAAAGACAGGTCTAAGCATTTCAACAAAGAGCTGAAATTCTCCATCATCTTTATTCTTTGAAGCTTTAGGAGGAAAAGGCATGGGTTTCTGAACCCATGGTTCTTGTTCTTTAACATGTTTCCTAGCAATGAAGTCTCTCTTATCATATCTTTTATTATTAGGTTGTGGGTCATCAAGATCAACAATAGTTTCTATCTCCACATCATTATCATTACTAGGTTGAGCATCTACATGAACATCATCACTACAATTATTACTAGGTTCATGTTCATCACCAGATTCTGTTTCAGCATCAGAAATAGAAATATCATTTCGAATCTCAGGTGTGTCTACAGTAGGTTCACTAGAAGCATGCAAAGTCCTATCATCTTTCTTTTTCTTTTGAGGTGGACTAGGTTCATCAATATTAATTCTTTGAGAGTCTTGTTCAATTCTTTTAGGATGGCCTTCATGATACATAGATTCCTCAGTCATTTTACCACCCCTAGTCATAACTCTAATAGCATGGTCATTAATCTTATTGTTCATCTCATTAAGCAAATAATTTTGTGCGTTAAGAACTTGTTCTACTTGAGTTTTAATCCTAGAAGCATGTTTACTAACAACCTTGAGATCATTAACAGTTCTAAACATATAGTCACTCAAGTGTTCAATCATATAAGCATTTCGTTTCAATTGTCTACTAACATATGCATTGATTTTTTTTCTTTCTAACAATAAAGTTGTCAAATTCATCGAAGCATTGACTGCAGATTTAGTATAATGAATATCACCTTCATCAAATCTATAGAGAGAATTTACCTCTACTACATGTGTTGGGGTATTAAGACCATGTATTTCTTCAATAGGTGGTAACTTCTTAACATCTTCAGCTTTGATACCTTTTTATTTCATAGATTTCTTTGCCTCTTGCATATCTTTAGGACTGAGAAATAGAATACCTCTCTTCTTAAGAGTTGGCTTGGGCGGTGCTTCAGGAAGAGTCCAATCATTATCATTACTCAATATATTATTCAATAGTTCTTCAACTTGTTCAATAGTTTGTTCCCTGAAAATACAACCAGCACAACTATCTAGGTGTTCCCTAGAAGCATCGGTTAGTCCATTATAAAATATATCAAGTATTTCATTTTTCTTGAGAGATGATCAGGCAAAGCATTAAGTAATTGGAGAAGCCTCCCCCAAGCTTGAGGGAGGTTCTCTTCCTTAGTATGCACAAAGTTAAATATTTCCTATAAAGCAGCTTGTTTCTTATGAGCAAGAAAATATTTTTCAAAGAAGTAATGTATCATATCCTGGGGACTACGCACACAACCAAGATCAAGAGAATTAAACCATATCTTGGCATCGCCCTTTAATGAGAAAGGAAACAACTTAAGAATATAGTAGTAGCAATTTTTTTCATCATGAGCAAATAGGGTGGCTATATCATTCAGTTTAGTAAGATGTGCCACAACAGTTTCAGATTCATAACCATGGAAATGATCAGAATCAACGAAAGTAATTAACTCAGGATCGGCAGAGAATTCATAATCTTGTCGATAACAAAGATAGGTGAAGTGGAAAACTTAGGATCATATTGCATTCTAGCATTCATAGAATTTTCTTTGAACTTCCCTAGTAATTTCTTAAGATCATCTCTGTTGTTACAAGCAAGAATGTCTCTAGCTAGCTCTCGATCCATAACATAACCCTCAGGTATATCGGGTAATTCATATCTAGGAGTGCTAGATATAATAGGTGTTTCAAAGTTTTCATTTTAAATAATTTCCTAAGTTTCATAAATATCATTAGTTTCAGCATTCTCAATTTCATTAACCCTAGCAAGTTGTTCATCAAGAAATTCATCCAATGGAACAGTTTTATCAAGGGATAATTAGATTTATGCCCCTAGTTGTGTCCCACTCGTCTGTTTTACCCCTAATTCCCAAAAGTCACCAGTTCTGTCCAAGTCACTTTGCTCCTCTTATGCTTTTGCCCTTTGACCGTTTGACTGTCAGTTTGAAAACTTCATAACTAATTCATACTAAATCAAAAAAATACAAATAAGATACCAAAATGTTCAGAAAAACATCACCTATATGTCAGTGTCATTTGCATTCATTAAAAAAGTGTTGGAAAGTGCACATCCGAGTTTTAGCTCTTTTGATACCACCATGAATAGTAAACTCTAAATAAATTCAAAAAAATCAAAAAAAATATGGTGGCAAAGTATGACAAATGTTATAAGTGCTTGCCAAGTTTCATTAGGGAACGACATTCATGGAAGTCGTGGCAAAATAATAATCTATTTTGAAGTGTTGATTGTTTTTTTTGCCGCGGCACCCACAAATGTTATTCCCTGATGAAACTTGACAGGCACTTAAAACATTTGTCATTCTTTGCCACCAAATTTTTTTTGAATTTTTTTGAACTTTTTTAGATTTCACTATTCATGGTGGTAGCATAAGAGCTAAAACTCGGATGGCACTTTCCAACACTTTTTTCATGAATGCAAATGACACTGACATATAGGTGATGTTTTTCTGAACATTTTGGTATCTTATTTGCATTTTTCTGATTTAGTATGAATTAGTTACGAAGTTTTCAAACTGACAGTCAAACGGTCAAAGGGCAAAAGCATAAGAGGAGCAAAGTGACTTGGACAGAACCGGTGACTTTTGGGAATTAGGGGTAAAATAGATGAGTGGGACACAACTAGGGGCATAAATCTAATTATCCCTTTTATCAAATAAAGTACTAGCATCATCATAAGCATCATTCATAGCAGAAGTAGCATCATCAATTACTTGTGACATATCAGATTAATAACGGGTGTAGGTGTTGCAAGCTTACTCAAAACAGAAGGAGAATCAAGTGCAGAGCTAGATGGCAGTTCCTTACCTCCCCTCGTCTTAGAGGGAAGGATCTTGGTTCTTTCATCCTTAAGATTCCTCATAGTGATCAACAGATATAAATCCCAAGTAACTCAGCAAATAGAGCTATGCTCCCTTGCAACAGTGCAAGAAAAAGGTCTTGATAACCCACAAGTATAGGGGATCGCAACAGTTTTCAAGGGTAGAGCATTCAACCCGAATTTACTGATTCGACACAAGGGGAGCCAAAGAATATTCACTAGTATTAGCAGTTGAGTTGTCAATTCAACCACACCTAAGAGACTTAATATCTGTAGCAAAGTATTTAGTAGCAAGGTAGTATGATAGCACCGGTAACAGTGCCAATAGTAACAGTAGCAGTTTTGTAGTGATTGTAACAGTAGCAACGACAAAAGTAACTTGGCAAAGATCAATATGTGAAAAGCTCATAGGCATTTGTAGGATATCGGGTTCCAGTAAAACCCTTAAGGTTCAAACTTTGGGGGTGCGCACGAATATCTTTCCCCTACCGATCCACGTCCCAACGCCTCGCTGAGAATCTAAGCTAAACGATGAACAACACAAGGGACACAAGATTTATACTGGTTTGGGCCACCGTTGTGGTGTAATACCCTACTCCAGTATGTGGTGTGGTGGATTGCCTTAGGGGCTGATGATGAACAGTACAAGGGGAGAACAGCCTTGCGAGAGGTGTTCTTGTGGTTGTGGTTTTGCTTGTGAAGGGTTTGATTAGCTCTGAATGAGATGAGAGCTCGATCCGTCCTCTCTCTACTGTGGTGGCTAGCCATATTTATAGAGGCCCTGGTCCTCTTCCCAAATATTGAGCGGGAAGGGCGCCAACAATGGCCATTTTGAAGGGGAACATCTAGTACAAGTTATCACGACTAAAGTTGGTCTTCGGCTGCCAAAGGCACTGGCGATGACACCGCCTTGGGCTCCATGGTGACCTCCATCCTGCTGCTCTGCTGGTCTTGGTATCATTGCACCGAAATGGTAACCTTTGCCTGATGCCTCGGTACTCCATGCCCGCGCTTGCCCCCTTTGCACCAAAGAGGAAACAAGGACCCTGCGCAGGCCGGCGCCCACCTGGCGGCCGCCTGGACTCGATTGTCATGGCTTGCGTCACGAGCACCTCGCGAGGTACCCTTGCCTTGATCACTCCGCCTCCTCGCGAGCCTGCCTGGTGAGGCCGCTCCTGTGGAAGCCTTGCATCGTCCCCCCCCCCCCGCAAGGCTTGGCCCCTCGCGAGGGTCTTGAGCTTAGGTTGATGAAGATGGGCCGTACTGGGCCACCACTTGAGCCACGCTGTAGGCCGCAGGCAGGCAAGTCTGGGGACCTCCGTTCCCAGAACACCGACAACATTGGATCAGTGATACTGTGTTGGATAACATTCATCATGTAGCCGTTATAACCTAGGATGATGCTTAACTAGCTCCAGTTCATCAATATAATGTAGGCATGTATTTCGTATATAGTCATACGTGCTTATGGAAAAGAACTTGCATGACATATTTTGTCCTACCCTCCTGTGGCAGCGGAGTCCATAAGGAAACTAAAGGATATTAAGGCCTCCTTTAATAGAGAACTGGAACAAAGCATTAGCACTTCTGAATACATGAACTCCTCAAACAATGGTAATCACCGGAAAGAATCCCAATTATTGTCACCTTGGGGTATGCGGATCATAACTCATAATAGGTGTCTACAACTTGCAAGTTAGGATCAAGAACACACATATATCCATGAAAACATAATAGGTTCAGATCTGAAATCATGGCACTCGGGCCCTAGTGACAATCATTAAGAATAGCAAAGTCATAGCAACATTAATCTCATAACAGAGTGGATACTAGGCATCAAACCCTAAAATAACCAACTCGATTACATGATAAATCTCATCCAACCCATCACCGTCCAGCAAGCCTACGAAGGAACTACTCATTCCCGGTAGTGAGCATCATGGATATGACGATGAAGGAAAGTTGATGATGATGATGGCGACAGATTCCACCCTCTGGAGTCCCAAACAAACTCCAGATCATCCCTCCCGAGGAAGAACATGAGGTGGTGGCGCCTCCGTATCGTAAAACGCGATGAATCCTTCTCTCTAATTTCTTTCTCCATGAGTAGGTATATATGGAGTTGGAGTTATGGTTGTCGGAGGTCCAGGGGGCCCACAAGCTCGCTATGCGTGCCCTGGAGGGTGGGCGCGCCCCCTAGGCTTGTGGCTCCTGGGTGCCCCCATTTGGTATCTTTTTCCACCAGTATTTTTATATATTCCAGAAATATTCTCCATAAATTTTTCGTTCAATCTGAGAACTTTGATTTCTGCACGAAAACAACACCATGGCAATTCTGCTTAAAACAGCGTCAGTCTGCAAATTAGAGTCCAAAACAAGTGCAAAAGGGTTTTGAAAAGTACATACAATGAAGACGTATCACTGGTGCGGCAAGGGGAGCGCATGTAGTGTAATAAAGAGCAAGAACGTATGCAGTGGTTTTTACCCAGGTTCAGGCTGCTGAGAAGCGTAAAACCTTACTCCTGCCTTGGGATATTTAATGGGTGAATGCGCAAGCACACGGAGCGCTCTCCCCCGGCAAGTCACAAGGAGAGAGCATATGCACGAGCACGTACTGGTGAGGTTGCAATGGGTTCCAACCCTTGTAAAGGTTTCCATGGCCCTCCTTTTATAGCTGAATGGGTTACTACAATGGCAAAAGGGTAATTACAGGGTGATTTGATAGAAACAGATCTATCATACCTAACTCTGCTAGTTAGGACAGAAATGCATTAAATGCATTGCTAGATGTCTCAAGGAGGAGGAGTCCCAGCAGGGTTGCCACACCACTTACTCATCTGGCTCCTATTAGATTGATACGCCATTAGGGCGGGTGTCAATAAAGGTAATTCTCCTTCCAGTGGGATGCCACCTGCCCGACAAGCTTTACCTAACCGCCTGCGGGCTCGACACCTCATCGATGGGTGACAACCTGCTCAGTGAGGTGGGGCGCCAATGGTAGGCGAAGCCTTGCTGGGTCCTACGCCTGTTGGGTCTTCTCCTTGCCGGGCTTGCCTTCCCAGCAAGGGCCTGCTTTATCCTTGTATCTTGTCTTGGTCTTCTTGATGCGCTCCTTGATCCCACGAAGAGCTGCTTCTTGATCTTGAGCTGGTCTCCGCCAAGGTCTCTTGCCGGGGATGGTACTACTACCCGTGCACAAGTCAGGGGGCGCTAAGGACCCTGTTCTTAGTGCACCGACATTGGCCATTGCACTTTCATATATTTGCTTGTTCTTCACGCTCCACTATGAGCACTACTCTTAACACTTGGCTCACTGCTGCTATGTATAAGAGCAAAGGCTTCTTACTACTCAGAGTACCAAGCACCGGCTGGGTGGAAAGCATAGTTTTCAATTTATCAAATGCAACCTATTCTTTATATGTCCATTCAAACTTATCTGATTTTTTCACTAATCCTGGAAATAAATCTCTTCAAGGTTGCAATGTAACAATTTAGCATTTGGATGTTGTGAGACACTCAGGCTTCTTCATGCGCATGATATCGCCTATCTTCTCAGGATTAGCTTTGGTTCCTTGTTCAGAAACAAGGAAACTGAGTAATTTACTAGTTGGGACTCAAAAATCGCACATAGCAGGATTGAGTTGTATCCCCTAAGTTTAGAGAATTGAAGGTCTCGGTGAGGTCGGCTAAGACATCGGATCCTTTATTAGACCTGACCATGATATCATCCATATATGCTTCCACATTTTGACTAATATCATCATAAACACACCTAAATCATGCGCTGGAAAGTTGCGCCTGCATTTTTTAGACTGAATAGCATCATGATGTAGCATAAACACACGAAAGGGGTTATGAAGGCCGTTTTTATGTACCAGGCTCATACAATCGGATCTGATGGTACCCTAAGTACGCATCAAGAAAAAAAGTCTCTCGCAGCCAACAGTGGAGTCTGCTATCTGGTCAATATGAGGAAGGGGAAAATGATCCTTGGGATAGACCTAGTCAAATGCGTCTACAAGAGTATAGGAAACCAAATTGTAAAGACATGCAAGTGAAAGTAACAAGGTAGAGTTAGAGAGATGCAAACACTGGTTAATTTGGTAAAGATTTTTCCCGTGGTTGTAATAAACTTAAGACCATGTGTGCATGAACCTAAAGGGTCGAGCGCATAAGGGAAGGAACCTACTCGGTCGAGGTTAGATGTCACTACTTGGATATGATACGATTAGGACTTGGGCCACATGCCAAGGAAACTATGGGCTTCATACCTCTAGTGGTCCTTAACTGATTATCCCACGATGAGACTTCTATATAAGGGAAGGTATGATGCTCAGTTAAGGGCGGTCATAACTATATCGGCTAGGTTATACATGTTACATATTCTAGCCACCTCCACTCGCCCGGGTCATACAAATGGGCCTACCAGTCAATCCCTCAAAGTTTGATCTACACGCAAGGATATCTCTAGAGGCGGTGCACTTGCACCACACTAACGAATTGCTTGAGGGATTCCATGATTGGTTGTTCGAGGGAATTGGCTGGAGGAGATGAATCGAACGGACAACACTCTCCTCTGAACAACACTCTACTCAAATTATACTTCCACTACGAGGATTGAGTGTCTAGTGGTAATCTCGTGATCTATCTCCCGAGCATTCTCTCGGGTGTTCTATGCATAAGGAATTATTTTCTTTATCCAAGCATTGCACGCTACATAGCCCAATAGCGGGGATCTTGGATATCATGAGGGCCATGTTGTCAATACCTTGCGCCTTAGCAAGAATCTATCATTATTTTAAGACAATTTTAAGTTTGAACAAGCAATCAATAGTTTTATCGGGTAAAATATGCTCAATAGTAAATTTGTTATGAGTAACCCATAAATACAAGGAAATAGCAGAAAAAATAACCCAACATAGCCATCTTGAATTGCCAGAGAAACGAGCAAGACAAGAAAACCAATTCTGAAAGTTCAATGGGTCCCAATTTTCACTGAGCCACAAGAGAACACAACACTAAAAAACATAGCCATGGTATAGGTAAAGAAAATGTGCTCCACATTCTCAATATCTCCATAAAGAATGCAAGCGTCATTTGCCAATCCTTGTCAAGTTACCTAGCTCTAATGGTTCTTTGTTCAAAAGCATGGTTACTTAATAAATTTAATGGGAAAACGATTAACATAGCAGATAACCATCCATGAGTCTGGTAGTTACATAAGGAAATAACAAATACAAACATATTCAAACAAATATTGTTCTATCTTTTACACCCACACAATATTTTCCAATCTTATGAAATTTTATTCATCATTTATTTCTAAAAGTAAAGAAACCATAATATCTTTTCCACATGGGATAGAACATCTTCCTTCATCCATTTTGGCACTCATAGTTCAACTTTGTAGCTTGTTCTTCCTTGCTTTGCTATGGGAACTCATGTGACCACCAAAGGCTTGAGATGAGTTGAAGGTGAGATTGCAAATGCTGCATCTGTACTTACGTGAACTCATAGTATTATGCATAATACCACTATTAGTAATGCCATTTGGTACATCCATAGGAGTCTTGTCTTCTCTGGGGCCATGTGAGGAGGTGGCGAATGGAACAAGAGGGGTAGGCACAACATAAGTAGCGTCATGGGTTAGCGTCCCATGTGGTATATTTTGTGGACCCTGTATAACAATTGGTCAGTGGTGACAAAATATAGAATACAAACAAATTGTGACGGTACTAAGTTTACCTTGTAGACTCTCCTGGTTGGGATCTCAAAGATTGGACCATCATCTATTGCTCCAATAGTATTAAGGTGGGCATTGACAACTGCAATGGGATCTCCCTGGAGTAAGGATGTAATTGATGGAGACTCCATGGAAAAGATCCTCCTATGATCCGATGAACTAAAGTAGTTCCTAATAGTGTTTGACAAGAAATCTTGGTGCGAGAATATTTCTCGTGGGTTCTCAAAGATTTCCCTATGGTTGGGCTGAGAAATAAGGGTATTGACCCTATTTGAAGGAGTAAACTTTGCATCAGGCAACTGTGGAGGTTGTGATGATAGTGATACACTGGTTTGATATGGCATGATGGAACAATCTTTCATTGATGGCATGGTAACTACATGTGGTGCATCAATGGTAGGTGGGGTGTTCCATACCCAAGTTGAATCTGATGGTGTGGAATTCAGGGGAACAAAATCACTCAACATCGGCATGATCACTCTGCCTCTCGGTGCATCATGCAAGGGAGAAATATTGGCCTCACTTTCATCAGATCTGACTTTCTTAGGATAGGAGCCATTAGGATCCATAGCTCCTAGTAAAATCAAGAACTTTTCAGGAAAGGTATGGAAAGTAGGGATGTATATGGTATGATAGTGTTCGTTTCTTAGGAGGGATGCTACATGAGGTGATATTAGGTGTATTTATAGGAATCTTGCGTATCTATGAACATGCATGCCTTCATGTATTATTCAATTGTGTCATTAACTAAAATATTTGAAATTTAATCACCAGTATTCATACAATATCTAATAGATATGGGTGATAAATTATTCTAATAATTCATGATATCTTCTAGGATATCTTATTGGTAAATTAGTAATGGGCATGGGCTGGGTCGGCCCGATGGGTCACTTGCCGACCCAAAAATTTAAGGCCAATGAGTCATGTTGGTCGGTCTCAAACAAGATTGGGGTCAACAGAGCCGGCCCCTGGTGACCCGCTGGGTCAACCTGGTCAGCCCACCTTATAGTCTTATATCTCACATCAGCTGCAATCTCTGTCGTGTTGGCATTGTCGTAGGACCCGATTTTGCGACGCAGTCTATCAAATAATTTCCGTCAAACACTCGCCTATATGAACAACAAAATTGTCTGGGTATATTTAGGTAAGATGCGCACATACTAACCACAAGCAGACGACTTGATTTTTTCTATTAAGCACATATTAGAAATCTTATCAATTCTTACACTAGTAGGATTCCATTTAAACCATGCCTCATTTTAACACCTTGTTTGTCCACAAGGCAATGTAAAGTAAGAAATTGGGTCGACCCAAAATACCCATTGGGACAACGAGGCCATTGCCTATTTTTTATGCGGGTTGACCTGTGGCCTCTCAAATTGGGCTTGGGGCGGGTCCAAGGCCAGGTTCGGGTCAACCCATTCCCATCCTAATGGTAAATTCAATAACGCCATCTTCTACATAAAAGTTGGTATTTATTCCTCTGGAAAAAGCGATTGAATGATATATGGTATTATTATAGAAACATGAGTCCATCGATCTTGGATGAAAAATCATTACCAATGTTGCTATGAAATTACATGTGTCTTCTTAAACTAGTGATAATTGTCTCGACTTATTGTCTCGAATTTCAAGCATTTCTTATTTAACTTCCTGGACTTGCACCCTGGGTCCAAACTAGCTACTATTTGCTAATCAATCCCGGAGGGGTGGGGTTTGAGTGTGGTATAGAGAGTGGGGGTGGGAAGGAGAGATAATGTAAGAGAGAACTTTACCGTTTTCCTCATAATCTATTTTAAATATACAACTATGGTGCCTTAATACAAGGAAGTTGTCATAATAACTAAAATATACCTAGAATTCATGAAAACCTCATGAAATGCCAATATTATGTTCCTATATAGCTATTGACATTGGGATCCCCTGCAGAAGGGCCATGGCAAGGATTCGCCCTAGGATACCTAAACGGCCTGAGCTGTGCCAGGAGATCACTCGGTTGAGCTGACATCATAAAGCCCATCCGTCTAACCTAGGCAGGGACGTCAACCCGATTGGATCGGTATCGGGAAATCAAAGCGGGTGTTTACAATAGCACCATTTAGATAGCTTCATTGCATAATAGTAAATCATGTACTAATTAACCATCATCATCATGGCATTATCCTACAACATGGCTCACATAACTGTTGTGCCTTATCGATGCCGCCCGGTGATACGTCTCCAACGTATCTATAATATTTGCTTGTTCCATGATGTTATATTATCATTATTGGATGTTTTACAATCATTTTATAGCAACTTTATAACATTTTTTGGGACTAACCTATTTACGTACACTACTAGGGAAAACCTTATACACAGAATCTTAGCAGCAGCGCGGTTCAGGGGGAGGTGCTACTGCTAATTAGTAGCAGCACGGGATAAAAAACAAGTGCTACTGCTACTAACTTAGCGCATCTCGGCCGAACCACGCTGCTACTAAAATCGACCGACAGTTCCTGCAAACCTAGGCTTAGCAGTAGCACGGTCTTTATAAGCGCGCTGCTGATAAAGTCATAGTAACAGCGCACTTTTTTTGGGACGCGCTACTAATAATTGTCACTATTTTTGAAACTGGCCACATGGCGGGACCCACTTAGCAGCAGCGCATGAGGCGTAAGGGTGCTGCTGCTACGTTAATAGTAGTAGCACGGATTATGACCCGCCCTACTGCTAAGCCGTAGAATATACCATTCCCTCCCCCTTCCCCTCCCCCGTCCTCTCTTCCTCACTTTCCCCTACTGTCGTGGTTCTAAGTCTGACAGCAGAGTGGGGGTAGGTATGGAGAGGCAAGGTCCTAGCTATGGAGAGGTTGTAAACACAAGCGATGTACGAGTTCAGGCCCTTCTCGGAGGAAGTAAAAGCCCTACGTCTCGGAGCCCTGAGGCGATCGAGTGGATTATGTATGTATGTGTTACAGGGGTGCGAACCCTTCTGCCTGTGGAGGGGGGTGGCTTATATAGAGTGCGCCAGGACCCCTGCCAGCCCACGTAATGAAGGGTTTAAAGTACATTAAGTCTGGGGCGTTACTGGTAACGCCCCACATAAAGTGTCTTAACTACCATAAAGTCTATTCAATTACAGGCCGTTGCAGTGCAGAGTGCCTCCTGACCTTCTGGTGGTCGAGTGAGTCTTCATGGTCGGGTGAGTCTTCATGGTCGAGTCCTTCTAGTCAGTCGAGAGGGTTCCTCCTTGGTCGACTGGAAGGTGATCTCTTCTAAGGGTGTCCTTGGGAAGGGTACTTAGATCAGGTCTATGACCCTACCCTAGGTACATGAATCCATCATTAGCCCCCGAATGGATTGAGGCTTGAGTGAGGAAGGAGTTGATGTTGTTTCCGATTGATTTTTGCATACTGGCTATGCGTTGTTCTGGATCAAGATCTTCTTTGTTGATAACGAGCAACTTTTCTTCAGTCGACTCGATCCATTCTTGTCTTTCGTCGAGTGATCTTTTGGACTTTGCCGGTTCCCGAGCGACGGATCACAAGAAATCTCGCGTCTGACAGACCGATCTGCCGTTCGCGGATTCCACGGGATACGAAATTTGGGGAAGCGCGCGAAGCGGAACGAACCGCGGCGCTCGGACAGGACAGGACATAGACGCCTCGATCTCCGTGCCGCTTTTTCCGCCACGTATCGCGTCAATGCAACTATTTCAGGATATGATTAGACTGTCCGGGTCCACCTGTCATCCACTCGGAAGGGATGTTATAAATGCGACCAGTGAGGGTTTCTGAACAGTGCTCCATTCTTTCTCCTCTGCTCTCCTCGTCTCCGCCCAACGCACCCGCTTTCGCCTCCGCAAAGCTCTTCTTCGCGCATCTCACCGGCAGCCATGGTCAAGGAGAAGACAGCGGTGCTGGAGCGCGCAAAGAAGGCGTCGGCGGCGGAGAAGGCGAAGGGGAGATCCACCAGTCGCAGCGGGTCTTCGTCGAGATCCCGCCTGCCGAAGGGCTGGGTCTAGGGAGATTGGATCCAGTCGACCATCAGGGAGAAGGATCTCCTCGACATGGCCGACGACGGGCTGATCCCCCAGGGCGTCGCAAGGCTTCCAGGGAAAGAGTGGCAACCCCAGCCAGAAGAGGGTGAGTGTGTGCTCCTGGCCACTCATGTCGATCGCGGATTTTCTCTGCCACCGAGCATTTTCTTTCGTGGTTTTTTGAACTTCTTTGGAGCTCAACTCCACCACTTCACTCCGAACTCCATCGCGTATCTTGCTGCGTTTGTATCCATGTGTGAGAACTTCCTGGGCTGTCGACCGCACTGGGGCTTGTTCAAGCACATCTTCACATGTCGTTCTCAGACCGTGACGAAGGCGAGTCCAGGCGATGAGAAAACCCAAGTTGTCCAAATGTGCGGGGGCCTGGGAATTCAAGTGAGGAACAAGAGCACCTTCCTAGCTATGACGTTTCCCGAGTCGGTCAGGGGCTGGCAGTCGACCTGGTTCTACTGCCAGAATGAGCCGACACCGGGACAGTCGAGTGGACTCCCTCCATTCACCATGGACTGAGTGAACAAGCCCTCCTCTCTGAAGGTGATTCTGGAGGAGAGAGCTGACGTGAAGATGCTGATGGATCGCGTGGTGCAGTTGGTTCGGGACGGCATGACTGGCATGGACCTTTTGGAGGTTTTCCTTCGGCGACGTATCCAGCCTCTTCAGTTCCGGAGCCATTGCATGTGGTTGTACTGCGGAACCGAAGACGAAACTCGAGTCCACCTGGAAGCAGTCGACGATGCCACGGTGGAAAGGTGGATGGCCGCGGTCACTGGGAACAAGGATAATCCCCATGGATCCAGGAGGATTCCTCCACTCGACCATCACAGTGTTCCAGACAAGGTACATTTGCTCTGCCTTCCATTGTATATTTGTCGTATTTGTTTCTGTATGTTCTGCAACTTGGTCGATTGATTTCTGTCTTGACGTCTTCCAGGCCCTTACCGAGCTGTACTCGATGCCCAATGGAGCTCAGGCTCCGACTGAGGAGGGAGAAGCCAGCGGGGGCGAGAGCCAGGATGAGTGGGATTCAGACGCTGCCGAAGATGACGACGATGACGACGACGATGATGAGGACGAAGAAGAGGAGGAGGAGGAGGTTGCACCACCACGCTCGGAAAGGCGGTCGAAACTTGTCCATGACCCCGCGACTGAACGCGGTAAGGGGGTTGCGACTGCCTCGCAGTCGACGAAGCGCCCTCGGACCGCTTCTCCGGTGCCGACTGAAAAGGCGCCGAAGCAGTCGAAGGTGGCTCCATCGAAGCCAACCAAGCTCCTACCGAAGATGAAGGTGTCCATCCCCACCATATCAGGGTAAACATATTACTTAAGTCTTCCTGTTTTGTACAAGCTTTATCTCTGGTTGATACTTGAATTAATCGACTGATTCTTTGGAACTTCAGTGCTGCAACTTCTGAGACCTCAGGCAAGGCTGACGACCATGAGATGGAGGACGCAGCAACCTCCAATCCTGGTACTATACTCTTAATTCCGTCTTTAGTCGACTGACTCATGATTTCTAACTCCAATTCTTTTCTGAAGCTCCGTCCAATGTCGTTATCACCCTTCCTGATGATGATGATGAGGATGAGGAACCGCTCAAGCATAGGAGGAGCCGGAAGGTGTCTACTGGTAAGGCGGCCCAGGATGTGACAGCGCTCGAGACTGTGGTCACGGAGGGGGAGAACACCACTCGACACACCGTGTCTTTCGCGGTGCTGTTGACGAGTGCTCGTCCCACTTCGTCGAGTGCCGCGCAACCTTCGCTCTTCACAACGCACCACGTCCTGGAGGACCAAGCCAGCGCTGCTAAGGAAGCGATACGCCAAGCAGGGATCATGATGGAGCAGGTTAAGACCATCCGGGATGCAAGCCAAGCAGCTTATGACGCCAGCTCCGCCCTTCAAAGCAATGTTCAGGTCAGTCGACCACCGCCTGTTCTGTTAGGATATGCTATCAAAACTTTTCTTTCTGGAATCCATGGCCATCACCCAGTGGGTGTGTCAATAAGAAACTCCGTGTTAGCGGGGGCACGCTGAGTGCACCCGCTGGGTGTAGTCCCCAAGGCTAAGGTCGACTGCTGGCAGTCGGCCTTAGGCTTTATAAGTAAAGGCTTTTCATCATTCAACTGTGGCGAATGGATTTCCGAAACCGGTGGGGGCACGCTGAGTGCACCCACTGGGTGTAGTCCCCGAGACTGTGGTCGACTGCTGGCAGTTGATTACAGTCTGAAGAATACGTCTCTTTTTTTTTGGGGTCGACTGGTCGACTCTGTCTTGAAAAGAACCAGTGGGGGCACACTGAGTGCACCCACTGGGTGTAGTCCCCGAGACTACGGTCGAATGCTTGCATTCGACGGTAGTCTCAGAAACGTATGATTTTCTCTTATCCACTCGGAAGTGAATTATCTTTGATATCTTGTCGATTGGTTCTTCGTAGAAATTCTGTGACCTTGCGGCTCGCTATACTGAGCTGGAGCAGAAGCACATTCAGCTCGAGCTGGATCTGAAGCTGGTTCAGGAGAATCTGATGAAGGCGAAGGAGGAGACCAAAGGTATGTTCGGTGAGACCTCGACGACTCCTTTTTCCCTTCATTTGTTTCAAAATCTGACCTTGCTGTCACTTGCAGGCAAGGTGAAGGAAGCCTAGAAGAGAAAAGACCTTGAGCTAGCTGAGAAGACCAAGCTTGCTGACGAGAAGTTAGCTTCAGTCACCAAGCTTGAACAGGAAAATACCAATCTGAAAGCTGCTCTGGCGATTGCCAACAAGGAAGTCGACCGACTGAAGGCTGACAAGACCACTCTGACCGACAAGATCAACCAGTTGACTGGGAAGAAGAATGACCTGGAAGCCTTCCTGGGTGGACTTGCTAAGAAGCTGTTTCTTATGCTCGAAGGTAATCCTTTATGCTGCCCTTTTCAACTGCGATGTTCCCATTCGACCACTGTCTTGACTCGGCGTTTGTCCTTGTAGAATTCTGCTGAAACTTTGAAGAAGAGACTAGCCAGTTGGAGCCAAACCTTGACCCTGTCAATTCTCCGGTGAATGATGAAGTTGCCATGAATGTCTTCCGACTGGAGTCCCGCGTTGCAGCTGTCGTGGACTATCTTGCAAGGCTGAAGGCCGCCACTTCTCGCATCGACTCGACGCTTTGGCCCAGGGCGACACTCCAGAATGACCTCGAGTCATTGATGGCTCGACTAAACGCGATCCCTGACCGAGTGCAGGAGTGGAAGAAGTCCTCAGCTCGGTGTGGCGCAGATGTTGCTTTGTGTCTGGCCCGAGTCCACTGCAAAGACGCGCGAGAAGAGAAGCTGGCGGCTCTCCGAGTGGCCAACACCAAGAAACACGACTTCAGGTCCTTCATGGAAACCTTCATCGCTGCTGCCACCCGGATCGCAGACGGAATCGACCTTGATGAGTTCGTTGCTCCTTCCAGCCCTCCAAAGGAGGGGTAAAAAACTTCCTTTAAGCCCGACACTTTAAATTTGCCTCGGTATGCCAAGTGGAATTGTAACCGAAAAACCTTAACAGGCTTAGCGCCTGAGCACTCTCGGTTCCTTTAGGTATCGACCTAAACTTGGATTCGATGTTTGAATATGATTGCTTTTGGCTCGAAATGTCCTTTGCAGGTTCACAGCAAGGTGCTTTCTGTAGTCGACTTATTTCTTAGGCGAGCACTGGGCCGCAGCTAAGCCTCCGAGTGAGAGGTTTGCTCTTCACTCGGTAGGATTTTTATTTCTTAGGCGAGCGCTGGGCTGCAGCTAAGCCCCCGAGTGAGAGGTTTGCTCTTCACTCGGTAGGATTTTTATACCTTAGGCGAGCACTGGGCTGCAGCTAAGCCTCCGAGTGAGGGGTTTGCTCTTCACTCGGTAGGATTTTTATACCTTAGGCGAGCACTGGGCTGCAGCTAAGCCTCCGAGTGAGAGGTTTGCTCTTCACTCGGTAGGATTTTTATACCTTAGGCGAGCACTGGGCTGCAGCTAAGCCCCCGAGTGAGAGGTTTGCTCTTCACTCGGTAGGATTTTTATACCTTAGGCGAGCACTGGGCTGCAGCTAAGCCCCCGAGTGAGAGGTTTGCTCTTCACTCGGTAGGATTTTTACGTTGTATTTGTGGCGAAGCTCAGAAGAGAGGGTCGCAGTCGACCTGCACCTCGCCTTCCTTGCGAGCGCACATTGTACTTATGGCGTAGCTCAGAGGAGAGGGTCGCAGTCGACCTGCACCTCGTCCTCCTTGCGAGCACACATTGTACTTATGGCGTAGCTCGGAGGAGAGGGTCGCAGTCGACCTGCACCTCGTCCTCCTTGCGAGCGTACGTTGTACTTAGGCGAGTACTTGGACTGCAGCTAAGCCTCCGAGTGGAAGTCTGGCTTATCACTCGGTAGGATTTTTTATAACTTAGGCGAGCACTCGGCTGCAGCTAATCCCCCGAGTGGAAGTCTGGCTTACCACTCGGTAGGATTTTTTATAACTTAGGTGAGCACTGGGCTGCAGCTAAGCCCCCGAGTGGAAGTCTGGCTTACCACTCGGTAGGATTTTTTATAACTTAGGCGAAATGGATTCGCGGCTAAGCCTCCGAGTGGAAGTCTGGCTTACCACTCGGTAGGATTTTACAAACTTAGGCGAAATGGATTCGCGGCTAAGCCACCCACTGGGGGAAAATTTTACTGGACAAAAATAAAAAGTGACAAAAACTATGAAGGAATTATGACACTATTATTTCGAAATCAATGAACTACAGAAGTACTTTATTACAACTCATCCGAGTGAAAAACTTTAAGTGTAAAATGGGCGGAGCAGATCCGCATTCCAAGCTCGGGGCTCTTCTATATTGTGTTCGACGTTGTAAAGACGGTATGCCCCGTTGTGGAGAACCTTGGTGACGATGAAGGGTCCTTCTCAAGAAGGAGCGAGCTTATGTGGTTTCTGCTGATCCACCCGGAGCACTAGATCTCCTTCCTGGAAGGCTCGACCTCTCATGTTTCTGGCATGAAAGCGACGCAAGTCCTGTTGGTAGATGGTCGATCGGATCAGAGCCATCTCCCTTTCTTCCTCGAGAAGGTCGACTGCGTCCTGACGCGCTTGCTCAGCTTCTGCTTCGTTGTAGAGTTCAACTCGAGGAGCATTGTGAAGAAGATCACTCGGCAAGACTGCTTCAGCTCCATAGACCAAAAAGAATGGAGTTCTTCCGGTCGACCGATTGGGTGTGGTCCGCAAACCCCAAAGCACCGAAGGGAGTTCATCGACCCATGCTCCAGCCGCATGCTTGAGATCATGCATCAGTCGGGGTTTCAAACCCTTGAGGATTAAGCCATTGGCTCGCTCTGCTTGTCCACTCGACTGCGGATGGGCGACTGAAGCGTAGTCGACTCGTGTGCCTTGAGCGTTGCAGAAATCCTTGAATTCTTCCGAGTCAAAGTTCGACCCATTATCCGTAATGATGCTGTGCGGGACTCCATATCTGAACGTCAGCTCCCTGATGAAGGTAACCGCAGTACCGGCGTCAAGATTCTTGATTGGTTTAGCCTCAATCCACTTGGTGAACTTGTCGACTGCTACCAGTACGTGCGTGAAACCACTTCGACCTGTTCTCAAGGGACCGACCATGTCCAACCCCCATACTGCGAACGGCCAGACGGGTGGAATGGTCTTCAGAGCTGACGTAGGCTTGTGCGACATATTGGAGTAGAACTGACATCCTTCGCACTTGTCCACTATTTCCTTCGCCATCTCATTCGCCCTCGGCCAGTAAAATCCGGCTCGGTATGCTTTGGCTACTATGGTCCGAGAGGACACATGGTGACCACAGGTCCCCGAGTGGATATCATTAAGAATGATTCGACCTTCCTCTGGAGTTATGCATTTTTGACCAACTCCAGTCGGGCTCTCTCTATATAACTGTCCTTTGATAACGGTAAAGGCCTTGGATCGACGGACGATCTGCCGAGCCTCTTCCTCATCCTCTGGGAGCTCTTTTCTTAGGATATACGCGATATAAGGAATTTTCCAGTCGGGAGTGACCACTAAAACCTCCATGACCAAGTCGACCACTGCTGGGATCTCAACCTCAGTCGGATCTGTCGCACTCTTGGGCTGTGGAGCTTCTTCTGTGAAAGGATCTTCTTTGACTGACGGAGTGTGTATATGCTCCAAAAACACACCACTCGGAATGGCTTCTCTTTTGGAACCTATCTTTGCCAGATCATCTGCTGCCTGATTTTTCAGTCCGGGGATGTGATGGAGCTCTAACCCCTCGAACTTCTTTTCCAGCTTCCTCACTGCATTGCAGTATCCAGTCATTGCTGGGCTTCTCACGTCCCACTCCTTCATAATGTCCCACTCGGCAAACGCTGCATCAGCTTCTGGAGTCCACTCGAACTTGTCTGCCTTCTTCATCAGTCGGTAAAGAGGCAATGCCTTTTCACCGAGTCGTGAGATGAATCGACTTAATGCGGCCAAGCATCCAGTAAGCTTCTGGACGTCATGCACTCGCACAGGGCGTTTCATTCGGAGAATAGTGCCGATTTTCTCTGGATTAGCATCGATCCCTCGCTCGGAAACGAGAAAACCGAGTAACTTTCCACCAGGAACCCCGAATGTGCACTTGGACGGATTGAGCTTGATATCATACCTTCTGAGGTTGGCAAATGTTTCGGCGAGGTCAGCAAGCAGGTCGGAACCCTTTCGCGACTTGACGATGATATCATCCATATACGCTTCCACATTCCGACTGATTTGCGTGAGAAGACACTTCTGAATCATTCGCATAAATGTAGCTCCGACATTCTTGAGACCGAATGGCATGGTGATATAGCAGAAGCACCCGAATGGAGTGATGAAAGCTGTTTTTATTTCGTCGGGTCCATACAGACGGATCTGATGATACCCGGAATATGCGTCTAGAAAAGACAATCTCTCACACCCCGCGGTCGAGTCAACAATTTGATCTATGCGAGGGAGAGGAAAATGATCTTTCGGGCAGGCCCGATTGATGTGCTTGAAATCAATGCACATGCGGAGTGACTTGTCCTTCTTGGGAACCATGACGACATTAGCAAGCCACTCGGAGTGGTATATCTCTCGGATAAATCCTGCCGCCAACAGTCGAGCCACTTCCTCACCAATAGCCTTTCTCTTCTGGACGGCGGACCGCCGAAGATGCTCTTTGACTGGTTTTGCTATTTTGTCGACTCTGAGGCGATGCTCAGCCAGTCCCCTGGGAACACCTGGCATGTCAGCTGGCTTCCATGCAAAAATGTCCCAGTTCTCACGGAGGAACTGGATGAGCGCTTCTTCCTTTTTTGGGTCGAGTGTTGTGGAGATGTGGGTCGGGGCTGCATTGGGGTCAGTCGGGTGAATGTGAACAGGCTTCGTCTCACCAGACGACTGAAATGCAGATTCTGTGGCGGGTTTTTTGGATCTCAACAAATCACTCGGATCTGCATTTTGCTTGTACTCTTCGAACTCGACCGCTGTTACCTGGGAATCGGCAATCTTCGAGCCCTTCTGAAAGCACTCTTCTACCTTTTTCCGATCGCCGGTGACAGTGATCACTCCTTTGGGACCTGGCATTTTCAGTTTGAGGTACACGTAACATGGTCGAGCCATGAACCGTGCGTAGGCTGGCCTCCCCAAAATGGCGTGGTACGCACTCTGAAAATCCACAACCTCAAAGGTCAACTTTTCCTTGCGAAAATGTTTTGAATCACCAAAAACCACGTCCAGAGCTATTTGGCCGAGTGACTCAGCTTTCTTCCCTGGTATGACTCCGTGGAAACTCATGTTGCTGGTGCTCAGTCGGGACATCGGGATGCCCATTCCTTTCAGCATGTCTGCATACAATAAGTTCAGCCCACTACCACCATCCATCAGCACTTTCGTCAGTCGAGTGCCTTCGACAACTGGATCGACCACCAAAGCTTGCCTCCCAGGGGTGGCAATATGAGTCGGGTGATCAGATTGGTCGAATGTGATGGGTGTTTGGGACCATCTCAGATAACTTGGTTTTGCTGGGGCAACCATGTTCACCTCACGGTTAATGACTTTCAGTCGACTCTTGCTTTCCACATCTGCGAAGATCATCAGAGTGGAGTTGACATGCGGATATCCTCCCTCACTGTCCTCTTTGTCTTCGGCCTTGTCCGACTCCTTCTCCTTGTCCTTAGACTGTTTTCCCTGAAACTGCTGGATCAGGAGTCGACACTGGCGAGTGGTGTGCTTTGGGTAAATGATGTTGCCCTCTTCATCTTTCTTCGTGTGGATGTGACACGGCATATCCATCACGTCGTTTCCTTCTTTATCCTTTACTTTCTTAGGATTCCAGGATCCTTTTGGCTTCCCCTTGAACTTTGCCTGAGTCACGGCCAGGGCCTCTCCAGGAGCTGCTGGCTCGGCTTTCCGCTTCTGTTTCCGACTGGAATTTCCCTTCTCCGACTGACTTGGCTTGTACTTGCCGCTTCGGAGTCGGTCCTCTTCCTCGCCGTTGGCGTACTTGGTAGCAATCTCCATCATTTGACTCAGGGTCATGTCCCCGGTTCGACCAAACTTCACACTCAATTCTCTGTTCTTGACGCCATCTTTGAAGGCGCAAACTGCCTGATGATCAGACACATTTTCCACAGTATGGTGCAGAGTGATCCACCTCTGAATGTACTCTCGGAGAGTCTCATTGGTCTTCTGCACACAGACTTGCAGCTCTGTCAAACCAGCTGGTCGCTTGCAAGTTCCTTCAAAAGTTCTGACGAACACTCGGGACAAATCTTCCCAAGTGTAAATACTGCTAGGAGGTAACTGATTCAACCATGCTCTGGCAGAACCTTCCAACATGAGGGGCAAATGCTTCATGGCCACCTCGTCGTTCCCACCACCAATCTGAACAGCCACTCGGTAATCTTCAAGCCAAGTTTCAGGCTTGGACTCCCCAGTGAATTTGCTGACTCCTGTTGCCAACCTAAAATTGGGGGGAATCACTGCAGCTCTGATAGCCCTGCTAAAACTCTCTGGACCAGAAACATGCACTCGACTGCTTGTGGGTGCATCTCTCTCGGGTCCGCCTCGATGGGCTCTGTTCCGGTCGACCAAGCCTTGCACGATGATGGATCGCGCGTCGAAGCCTGGTTCCCTGGGGTCGACTGGGGCTCTTCGCCCCGCACTAAACTGACGCCTGTCATCCTGTCGCCGAGGAGCGTAAGACCCATCCCTCGGAGGAGAAGCGGGCACTCGACGCCTGTCATCTCGGTCGTGTCGGTCTCCATATTGATCTCGCCGGTTGTCGCGCCCTTCCCGCCGCGGAGGCGATCTGGGACTGTGAGCCGACTGAACCGTATTCGCAGCGACGGATCGACTGTGAATTCTGTTGCGCGACTGCGACACGGCTGAGTTCTGATCTCCTGCTGCTCGGAGTAAATCTCTGATTTGCATCAAGCCTCTCCCAGCTTCCGACTGAGAAGGCTGGATGGACTCTGCTATACGGGTTGCAACTGCTAAATTCTGGATTGGGGTTCGATATACCTGAGTCGGCGGAAAGAGTTGACGTCGATTGGCGTCGGGGACTCGTTGCCGCGCGCGCTCGTCGAGTGCTCGCTGAAGGTTTTCCAGATGAGTGCGTTCAGCCACATTGGCCAAACGTGCCTCCTCCAAGGCACGAGCCTCGGGGGTTTCTCCCGCGATGGGAGTATGCAGGGCATCCATGTTCCTGCAGCGAAGCTCTTCTCTCTGCAGAGAGTCGAGTGTCTCGGGCTGGTACTCTTCGTGATCTTGTGCGGGGTCACCACCACCGCCTGCTCCGCCCCCATGGGCGAAGCCGGGAGGACTGCGGGGTCCGTCGACCATGAGAATTTCCGCCGCCGGATCACTGCTATCGCATTCGGATGCAGTCTCTACAGAGCCAGTCGACAGATCGAACAGGCCGTAGAGAGATTCGTCGGGCTCAATTGCCGCAACTTGGGCGATGGCCGTCTGGCGAGCCACCGCGTGCTTCACCCACCGCTGAAGCCTCGACCGACCAGAGCACTTGCGCTGGTGGGAGACCGGGCGGGTGGCCGATAAAGGAGTCGACCGATACGGGGTCGACGGTTGCCACAGCAGAACGCGGCGGACACATGCGCAAAAATGCGTCGCACCGCGGACGGGGAGAGCATCAACGTCGAGTGGAGCCTCCTGGAGCCACGCGGAGTCGTCGGCGACAAAGGTGAGAGCGCCGAGACGGATCTCGCGCCCCTTGACCAAAACTCCAGCAGTCATCATGATGAAAGTACTCGGAAGTACCGCAACTTCTCCACAAAATCGCTAAAACACCTGCCCCAAGGTGGGCGCCAACTGTCGTGGTTCTAAGTCTGACAGTAGAGTGGGGGTAGGTATGGAGAGGCAAGGTCCTAGCTATGGAGAGGTTGTAAACACAAGCGATGTACGATTTCAGGCCCTTCTCGGAGGAAGTAAAAGCCCTACGTCTCGGAGCCCTGAGGCGGTCGAGTGGATTATGTATGTATGTGTTACAGGGGTGCGAACCCTTCTGCCTGTGGAGGGGGGTGGCTTATATAGAGTGCGCCAGGACCCCTACCAGCCCACGTAATGAAGGGTTTAATGTACATTAAGTCTGGGGCGTTACTGGTAACGCCCCACATAAAGTGTCTTAACTACCATAAAGTCTATTCAATTACAGGCCGTTGCAGTGCAGAGTGCCTCCTGACCTTCTGGTGGTCGAGTGAGTCTTCATGGTCGAGTGAGTCTTCATGGTCGAGTCCTTCTAGTCAGTCGAGAGGGTTCCTCCTTGGTCGACTGGAAGGTGATCTCTTCTAAGGGTGTCCTTGGGTAGGGTACTTAGATCAGGTCTATGACCCTACCCTAGGTACATGAATCCATCACCTACCTCCCACCTCCTCTCTCCCTCACTTTGCTTCTTCCTCACTACTTCTCCCCCATTACTCTCCTTCTTCTACCTTCCTTTTTCTCTCTTTATTACTCCTAGCTAGCTTACACCACCTCCATTAATGCATCTCCTTTCTCTTTTCCTCTCCCTCCACTAGATAAAGTCATCTCCTTTCCCAACTAGCTTGGTAAATCTACCCATTTAATGAAGTGAGCTATGTACCTCCCTAACTAGACCTAGCCATCTCAAGAAGTAAGATTTGTCCACTTTTGATCATTCCTTAGGTGTGTGGTGACACCGATCGACATCATCATCACCGTGCTTGATCTTGAGATAGGTGATTAAAAATTTGTGCTTTCGCAAGAATGGAGATATGTGTATGTGTGCGATATGACATAAAATCGCATGATATGATGGAAATTGTGTGTGTGGCTTGAGTTGTAGCTGAATTGTGCTTGAGTTGCCTATGTTTTGCCGAAATGTCGATTTATTTCCGTTTCGGCGAATTTCGGGCAAACTCTATATGTCCTATTTTTAGGGAAGGTCATGCCGAATTTTTGTATGACTTTGATGCATGCACACATTTTTATAATCAATTTGTTTATTATTACCATGCAGGAATTTATGATGGTCAGTGGAACGATGGTGGATAGGTGGTTGCGGTCGGCGGTGCAGGACATGAAAGAAAATAACTTGACCGAGGTTTTATGTCTGTGTTGAAGATGCAAAGGAATAGTTTGGCTCAACCCCTATGACGATGGTCGTGTCGAAGCGCACCTGCTCATGACTGGTTTCATGGATGGCTATACTCGGTGGATAATTGAAGATGAGGATGATGATGTTGAGGACGCCGACAGGACAGGCAATGACGACATGGGGCAAGATGAAAAGATGATCGATAATGGCGGCAGGGAAGAGGCCGGACATGGTAGAGGAGAAGGGTCCAGGCATGATGGAGGAGAAGGGGGCGGACATGGCGGCGGAGAAGGGGCCAGACATGGCGCTGGCGAGAACGTGAACTCCATGCTGCAGAGTTCGTCGGTACTAAGTTCAATCGTGCGAGACCCTCATGTTCAAGCACTGCTTCGCAAGGAGACGAGTACTGAGAGAGTTGCTTCTAGAGAGGAGGCTAAGCTGCAGCAACTGGTGGTAGACTCGAACACTCCATTGTATGATGGTTGCAATCCTGAGGTGACCCGCTTGAGTTTCATGCTCCAACTCCTGAAGACGAAGGTTAAAAACGAATGGACCAACACTAGCCTTGATGTGCATCTCAAGTACCTAAAGGATGTTCTTCCCGTGGGGAATCTATGTCCTACTAGTGTGGATGAGGCCAAGAAGATCGTGTGCCCTCTTGATCTGCCGCACGTTAGATACCATGCCTACATCAATGATTGCATAATTTATCGGAAGGAGCACATGGAAAAAACAACCTGTCCGATGTGCAATGCTTCTCGATACAAGAAGGCCGGGAAGAAATCTCCCCAGAAAGTTGTATGGTAATTACCGATCACTCCCCGTCTCCAGCGGTATTTTGTAGATCCCATGGAAGAAAAGCTCATGCACTGGCACGTGGAGAGGAAGAAGCCCGACGATGGAGATGATCCGAAGCTGAGACACATCAAGGATGGAAGCCAGTGGAGAGCGTTGAACGACTTCTATCGGTATTTCGAATGTGATGCAAGGAACATCATGCTCGGCATGTGTACCGATGGCATGAATCCATTTTAAAACCAGAACACCAACCATAGCACATGGTCTGTGTTTGTATGGATGTACAACCTCTCCCTGGTTGTGCATGAAGTCAAAGTACATTCACATGAGCATGCTGATTCAAGGGCCGAAACAACCAGGAAATAATATTAGTCTGTAGTTGGGGGTACTTCAAGAGGAGTTAGACACGTTATGGAAAACACCGGCCAAGACATGGGACGCCAGCAAAGGCGAGTATTTCTACATGAGAGTCGCGCTGATCACGACGGTGCACGACTATCTCGGTTATAGATATGTCGCAGGCCAGGTGTGCCATGGATATCATGGATGCACGCGATGCATGGATGATATGATGTCTCAGCAGCTAACATCAAGGAAAGAGGGCAGGTCTGGGAAAATCGTGTACATGGGGCATCGAAGATGGCTCAAGAAGGACGGCCCATGGAGAAACTGTGGAGATCTATTCAATGTTCACGGTAAGCATCGAGGACCTCCATGTAAGCGAAGCGGCGCCAAAATCGATGAGCTATTGAAAAACTGGGAGCAGTGCTCCGCGCCGGGAAAGACGATGAAAAAGGCGCCGGAGCCGCTGCTGAAGGTATGGAAGATGAGGTCTGTGTTCTGGGACTTAGAGTACTGGCACAAACTCGACAGACCTAATTGCCTTGATCAAATGCATATCTGTAAGAATGTCCTTGAGAGCTTGCTCGCGACACTCATGAACATGCCGGAAAGACCAAGGATGGGCCGAAGGCAAGAAAAGACTTTCAAGATTTGGAAATCAGGGAAGATCTGCACATGCCGCCCCGTAAAAAGTCAGACAAGACAGAGACGGAGACAGAGGCGCGAGAGAAGAAGGGCAAAAAAGTAAAGGAAGAGGATTATTGCCCCCCTTCTTGCTTCACCTTAAGTCCGCCTGAGATCGATCAATTATTTAAGTGCCTTACCGGAGTCAAAGTTAGTTCCGGTTACTGTGGCAAGATGAGTAGATATCTAGACACGAACAAGAAAAGTTCAGTGGGTTGAAGTCCCATGACTGTCATGTGATGATGATGCAAATACTACCCGTTGCCCTTAGAGGGATAATGGACAAGCACATCCGTGACACTCTTATTGGTCTCTGCAACTTTTTCGAGTCATCTCTCGAAAGTCGATCAGTGTGAAGCAGCTCCGAAGGCTACAGGAAGAGATCATTGTGATACTGAATGAGCTTGAGATGTACCTCCCGCCCGCGTTCTTTAACGTCATGGTGCATCTTTGTGTCCATATTGTGGACGACATAATAGACCTGGGGCCGTCATTCCTGCACAACATGATGTCGTTTGAGAGGATGAATGGGATTATCAAAGGATTCGTTCGTAACATGTCCCATCCGGATGGAAGCATCGTCCATGGCTATCTGACACAAGAGTGCATCTCTTTCTGTGAGAATTTTCTATATGGCACGGACCAGCCGCCTGGTGTTGGTGTTGGTTTGCCCGTTAACAAGCACGATGAGAGGTTCGAAGGACAAGGCTACTCCAACGGTCGTAGGGAACTGCACGTGGCATACTCAGATCGACGCGACGACTTTGACAAAGCAAACTTGGTAGTGCTACAACACCTGGACGAGGTAGATCCTTTCGTGGCATGGCACAAAGAAATTATCGCAAAGAAGTATCGTGACCTAGGGGTATGCAGGACGGACACTGACGTTACTAGAGAGCACACCTCCACTTTCCTGCATTGGTTCAAAGAGCATATTATTGCTAATCCCGCGGAAGAGGGCTCTAAGGACGGATTGCTCATATACGCCTTATCACATGGCCCCTCGCCCAACCTCGTCACCTATCAGGCATACGATATCAACGGATACACGTTCAACACGGAGGCCAAAGATATGGACAGTGATGATCAGAACACAGGGGTGACGATGGAATGCATGACCGGCAGCGACAATGACACAACTGAGAGATTTTAAGGAAGGGTCGAGGAGATCTGGGAGCTTAACTACTCTGGACTGCACAACGCGACGATGTTCCATGTCAGATGGGCTAAAAATGTTGAAAGAGAAAACCGGTATTCACTACCATGACTATACCCAACGCCAAGAGCGCTACTGTGAACGCTATCGCAAAAAATGAGCCATGGGTACACGCTAAGCACGTGACACAATCCTTCTTCATAACCAACCCATTCAATCCCAGCTGTGTTGTCGTGAGGAGAGGCAAAAGGAACATCATTGAAATGGATGGAGTCGCCAACGACGAAGACTACGACCAGTACGGCAACCCAATGAGGGAAGATGGCAATGGCGATGAAGTATATGTCAAAAGAAGAATCAATAATGCAGTACCTAAGAAAGATCGTACTCCATGGAAAAGGAAAAGTCACAATGAGGGGCTCAATTATTCTTCAACGAACAAGAAGGGAAAGAAGCTCACTCAAAAATGAAAAAGTCAATGCTGAGGAACCACACGCTATCGGTCAAATTATGTAATATATATGTTCCTATTTTGTGTACACACTTGGCCATTATGCATTGGTCAAATGATGTAATATATATGTTCCTTTTTTGTATACATACTTAACCGTCAAATGATGCAATATATATCACCTTAGTTATATACATTGTATCACCTTCCCTTCATTCACTGCTCTCGGAAAAAAGGAAAAGAAAATAAAAAAGGGAGAGAAAACAAAGGAAAAGAAAATAGAAGAAACAAATAGGAAAACTGCTATAGGTACTGGCTATAGCAGTAGAGCTTTCTGCAGAAAAACGCTATCGCTATCTGCAACAGTAGTAGCGCTTTCTAACAAAAACAATATAGCTATCTGTAATAGTAGTAGCGCGGTCTGTGCAAAAGTGCTATAGCTAACTTAGTTATAGCGCATTTGTCTGGAATGCGCTACTTCTACCTCAACTTAACCCCCAAAATCCTCACTCTCTCTGCTTCTTCCCGCCTCTGCTTTTCCCCCCAAATCCCCACTCTCTCTTCCCTTGTGTCGTCGCCGCTGGAGCCCTCGACCCCATCCTGGCGCTCTCCCCCGACCCTGGCGCTCGCCCCGTCCCCGCGCTCGGCCCCGTCTCCCCCGACCCTGGCGACCCTCCGTGCCATGCCGTCTCCCCCGACCCCGCCTCGCCTCGCTGCCGCACCGTCTCCCCTGACCCCATCTCTCTCTCTCTCTACCCTCTGTAAGCCCTCTCCCTCCCCTCTTCTCTGCTATTTAATGCTAGTTAGTATTATGAAATAGTATGAACCCTAGGCTATTTTTTAGTGTAAGAAAAAACAGAATTGATTATATAGGTTTCTTGCATTTTTTAGTTAAAGCAATTGTTGTTATTTAAATTTTATAGTGATATTTAGTTAATTAGCATTAGTATGAAACCTAGGACAGATTAGTTAAAGCCATTGTTGCTATTTAAATTTTTTAGTTAAAGCAATTGTTGCTATTTAAAAAAAAGAATTTGAAGTGGACAGATTAGTTCTATATTTTTAAAAAAACATGACTTCTTGCATTTTTCTTCAAGTTCTATATTTTTCTTCCTTTTATATGCAAATTTGAAGTGGACATGTGATATGTCGACATGTGATTTGGACATGTCATTTGGACATGTGATGTGTAGGGTAAATGATCCGAGTGGACTAAGTTTTGCCAGAATGTCAATTCATTTTCGTTTCAGCGAATTTCAAGTGCTCAATATGTCCACTTTTTAGCAAAGGTCATGCCGAAATTTTTCTTGAATTTTGGCATGACTTGTGCTAGAAAGTAGGCATATCGAGTGCAGGGAGTTGCTGGGAACGGCATTCCAACAAACATAGATCTTTTTTTATGTCATTTCTCATTTTTTTATAGTTTTAGAATTAAACGAGGAGACTTAATCATAGGAAACATGTCGAAAATGAAGAAACCGGGCCTTCTGACCAAGATGCAAATGAGATGGATTATCAGGGTGAACAAGAGTACCTCGACTTTTTGTCTGCTAGGCACAGTCAAAGTTTGCAGGTCATCCCCGATGATGGTACTGACACCGACATCGACACCGACGGCGCCGGCACCGATGGCGGTGCCGAGATCGGAGGGGAAGATACCGACGCCGATGCCACTACTGGAGAGAAGAAGCAGAAGAATCAGAGGATACAAAAACCTAACAAACTCGGCACCAGACGACTGGTGATCACAAAGATGGCACCTGGCAAGTTTGAGCCATTAGAGCCGGAAAAACCTCACAAGTGCTACGGGAACCAAGTAGGATGCATCCTATGGGAATGCGCGAGCATCAACAACGATGACTTAAGGAGTAAAGAACATTTGTGGCAGTTGCTCCTGACGAAGTTGCACAAGAGATTAAAGTTCCTCAACTGAGATGATAGCATAGAGCTACCGTGGGATGTCCCAAAGATGAAAAGTATTAACAACCACACCATGGGCATGTTCAAAAATGATTTGGCCTCTTGGAAAGGGAGGGTGAAACGAGCTATTGAGGCTGAGGAACCCCTGTCCAAGATTCTGGAGGAAACTCCAACACTTACAGAAGAGGAGTTTGAAAAGTTCCATGACACTTGCACTACCGAGGCAGCCAAGGCTAAGGCTGCGAAATTCAAGAGCCTTCAGCAAAGGAACACGGGGAAGCATCACCTCGGAAGCCGTGGCTACCTTGGCAAAAGGCCCATATGGGATAAGGATGATGCAGAACGTGAAGCCATGGGTCTCCCAGACCCCTTCGCGAAGTTCACCAAATCCTTGGAGCGTGACTTCATCAGGGCCCGCAACAAGTGGGACAAGAAAAGGAAGGTTTTTTACACGGACGAGATCACAAGGACATTGATTAGATTACTGGTAGTTATTCTTTTACCACCTTACATTTAGCTCCTGATCAAGTCGACTACACATTCGTAAACGGTTCACGTTTCTTCTATAGGAGAAGCAACACCAGCTTGCAGCCGAAAGCCCTACTTCACCGATGAGGCCCAAGTGCGACACCCCTCTCAACCGGGCCTTGAATGAACTTAAGGGTCTCCCTTTGGGACAGCGGCCGCAATATGGACGTGTGCACGGCGCCGGAGACCGCGCCACCTGGAAGGTGTTTTACAACAAGGTCCCGAAGACCAAGAAGCAGAAAAAGAAGCTTAGTCAGGCGGACATCAATGAGAAGGTGAAGCTTGCGGTCGAGAAAAAAGCAACTGAGGACGCGCAAGGAGCAGCCGAGGAGAAACATGATTTGCTACAGCACGCAGTATATGCAGCTGTAAATGCCTACAGAAATGATTTCGCTACTAACTTGGTCCCACCTATCATCAACTCGATGAAGGAAAATCCACACAAGTGTGACACCCCAAAAATTTTAACCTTGTTTTATTAATTAAAATTTTGCCAGGAAACTTAAACTTTTATTTTCTGGATTTCCTTTTGATTTCGGAACCATTCTTTTCTTTAATATTATGGAGTTCTTACCCAAAGTGAAAACTTTTCAATCATTATTGGACTTATTTACCCTCTCAAATAAAATAATTCTTTTGTCAGTGGGATTATTTATACAATTATTTTTCCCTGAGCTTTATTTCTCTAAATTGGTTTTTCATAAGTTTTAGGGTCCCATTTGCACTGCAACCTCTTGATAAATTCATTTAAAAATCACACCAAAATTTGGGGATGACCTATGATGTCCCAAAATCACTTTTATGCAAAAATATTCTTTGGTCATTTGGTGATTTTTAGATTTACCCCTAGTTTTCAAATCTGGTCAAATTTCACTTTTGCACTACAACCTATTTAAATATTTCTTTAAAACTTCCACCAAAATTAGGGGAGGTCAGTAGGAGTATATTATTCATCTTTATGCAAAAACCCAGTTATGTCCTTTGAAAAAATTTGAGTAAATCATCCTCATTTTCATTCTGGTCCAACTTGATGATTTGTACTGCAACCATATTTTAACTTGCCCTTTTTCCCTTGATTATTTTTCCTGCTTATAGACCACCCTACAAAACCCTTAAGTCCAGGAGAGTGGACCCATTGGAGTATGTTTGGTCCATGCAATCATGCCTTTTCTTTCTGTCCAAAACTGAAGATTTGCAAAACTTGCACTAGCAAGTTTCTGGCTTTGCCCAAATGACCTTGCCACCATCACCTACACCTAAAGAGACACTAGTCTGGAGAGTTTGGCCACCCCAAGAAGTGCCTAGGTGCATGTGGCATTCTGTCAAGCACCTTGTGTGCATGGTCAGATTTGACATGAGTTTTTGTTTGCACACTGGACCTACTTGCTTTGCCTAACCACCATGTCCACTAAGCCTCTAGACTACCCTAACCTAATACTGTTAAACCCCATCTCCACCCTAGCCTCCTAGCAAGCCCTGGCATTTCACCGAACACCTGGTGGGCGTGCTCTGGGCGCGGCCAGAGCGCGCGTTTTGCATGTGCATGCACCCGAGCCGCCGCGTTCGCTCGCCCCGCGCCCCTGGCCTTTACGCGCCTGCTGTCGTGGATTTGTCACGGCAGATGTCCTTAGTGTGAGCACTTAGTCGCGAGGCCAGCGCATCTATGTGGTAGCTTGAGAGGGGTTGATTGGGACGAGAGACACAATACACAAGACAAGGATTTAGACAGCTTCGGGCCCCGGGAAACATCATTCGGAATAGCCCTACATGCTGTTTGATGCTAGGTCTCATTATGCTCATCAAGAGTCGCCGCATAAGCCGGCTCCCCCTTTGTGTCTAGCCCTAGATATTGTTTCTTGTTACTTGCTTGTTCCTTCTCCCTCTTTGGGGAGCCCTGCCCATCCTTATATATGTTGAAGGGGCGGGTTACATGACTAGTCCTAGTTGGACTAGGATTACTCTATTACAAGTGGAGTCCTAGTCTTGCTTCCTTTTGTAGGAGAATAGTCCTTATGCTTTCCTCATAAACCGTCCCACCATTAAACGTGAACCGGCCTTCCATAAACCGCCCGTTGGGCCACCGGGTCTTGGCGCTCCTCTGACCTGCCTGCCGGATTACCAATGAATCTTAAACTGCCAGGTCCAAGTGGGTCGCCGGTGAATCTCCAAACTCTAGCCGGGTCATACATCCGGCGGTTTATACCACAGGGTATATCACCGACATTAGCCCCCAGTTTAATTTGGATTCATCAATGTTAAACTGATCTGCAACACAAGAACAAATTTGTCGGGTTGTGCTCCGATTAAAATATCCTTGTAAACCGGCACTTGATCATCCTTAAATCCTTCTAAAAAATCCAAGTTAATAACCATCTTCATAATCAATTTTCTTGCAAAAGATATTTTGTAAATAAAGAATCCATTTGAATCGGCCTTCAATGCTCTGACTTGACAAAAATATTAGTCTCTAAAATATTCAACTAATATCCAGCCGACTTGAAGATGTAAAACTTGCTGGTTTATGATTACCACCATTGTCGGGTTATAAAAACTCATAATTCCGGGTCATGATTGTTGCCAACGCCGGTTCATGATTGTTGCCAACGTGGGTTCATGATTATTGAGGACGCCGGTTTGCAGACACAGGGTCATAATGATTGGTGACACCAGGTCAATTCGGTTTGCTCAAAACAGAGAATTTGAAAATAGTTCTTCGATAATAATACCTGTAGCCCCCAAGTCTTGAGCAGAACAAAGTGATGGCTTAAGACTTGCTTCAATATAAATACTGCCACTTAAGAACAAATCCATGTTGTTCATGCCAGTCACTTAGTAAAAACTGAATACTCCATATTATGTAGCCCCCAAGTGCCGGGTTGTCATGCTTGCAGCAACCTAGGACTTGTAATTGTGTGATGCTCATAAAAACTTCAACCAGTGTAGCCCCCAAGGGCCGGGTCATTATGCAATAATGAGCAGGGACTTTGTAAATATAATCATGTAATCTTTGAACAGCAATGATGTAGCCCCCAAGGGCCGGCTTAGTAAGATAATATTGAGCTAGGACTTTGATATATACTTAAATGAAAATAACATCACATGATGTAACCCCCATCATGGGGCTTTAATTCATGTCCACAAGGTTACGAGCCTTGTGCTTCACCAACTGAGCAGTGGACCCTTCAATATAATGAATAAAAAGCTTTGTACCTTGAATTGTTTGACAGGAGCAATTGGTAGCCCCCAAGGGCCAGCTCATTATAATGTGATGAGTCGGGTCTTCAATAAGATGAACAAAGAATGACTTTGCATTAGCCCCCAAGTGTCATCGTGCATGCTTGCAGCGACATGAGACTTGCATATTTGATGTAATCTCAACATAAATAATGTAGCCCCCAAGTGCCGGGTTGTAAGCCTGCAGCAACTCGGAACTATTCCTTCAATTGTAGAATAAAAATCATATCCATTGATAATATGATAGCCATTGCGCTAAAGCGACTTTGAAAACCTTAATCATAATACTGGTTATTGATAACCATAATAGAAATCCAGCCATGTTGGCTATTTGAATAATATACCCAATGATTTATAAGCGCACAATTCCAATGGCGCAATCCAAATATATACTGGCGACTTATAGTCCAAAGCCAGGCCAGTTTAATAAACACCGGACAATTTCTCATCATATACTGGCGACTTATCGTCTTAAAGCCAAGCCGGTTTAATAAATACCGGCAATTTACAATCATTCTTTACTCAACCTGTTTCTGCATACAGCAAGTTACAGTGTCCTGGCGATTTACCGCCGGACGGGTCATGATGCCCAATATATAACCCAGGTTTATAACCAATGCTGCACTTAAGAATAATCAAATAGGAAATATAGCGTACATGTGACATTGAATCACGTCGTTGGTTTACCAACTTTTGTAGTAAGGGTGATACCCAAATTTCGAGTACTGATAACTCCTCTCATATTTTGCCGGTTTCTGATAAAACTGTGCCGGGTTGTAAATAAACACTGGATGATCATCCTGGTGACTTATAATCAATGCCAGGCCGGATTGAAAGATGCCGGTTCACCATTGATTATATGCTTAACAGCTGATAACTGTAAGCCATACCGGGTTAAGAAACACCGGGTTTAGATGAAGACATATAGTCTGGCCGGGTCGAGAGACGCCGGTTCAACATTAAATTTATCAAAAGAGAAAAATCTTGACAAGGAAAATAAAACCGTGTAGTCGAGGCTTTTTGAGGGCTGCCAGGCCCAAATTCGAGGCTTTTCATGGGCTACCAGGCTGCTGAGTTGAACCATTTAACAAAGCCTTTTAAGATGGACCTCCAACTAAACAATCACCGTTTTAACTTTGACAAGTGCAGGGTCTCAATGAGAGTAATTGTCAAACGTTCGGACGGTCGTGCCAGGATGACCTGGATAGGAGTGTCTTACTTGATGAAGGCAGGTTAACCTGGGGTTTTAGGTAAATATACCAGGCTTCCAAGTCGTGGGTCGATACCCAGCTACAAGGGTCCGTTCAAACTCCTTGGTATTTGACACAAGGATCCCCCAAGTAACGTGATGAGCTGTGCTCATTAGGTGCCTATGTTTGAGCTGTGCATAGCATCCAGACTCTCTTTGGCCCCTTGGGTGTGAAGCTCCCAAGTTATGTTATGACGTGATAGCCGGATTAATGGATAGAACTCCGCTTTGTCAGCTGAAGCCCCATGTAACCAATAATATGATAAGCCAATAAGGCGAGATACCCATGTTTGAACCGTGCATCATGGCAACAGGTTCTCTTCGGCAATCTTTAACTTTTTGCAAGAGATAAATTCTTCTTGAACCGGAAATTCTTAAACCGGATATTTAGAGCTTCAAAGCTTTGTGGGAGATAATTTTCCCTTAAGCCGGATATTAAACCGGAATCTTCATTTTCAGCCAGAAATTTTCTGACGGCCTTTCAACTCGAACTTGCGAGAAATTAATTCCTTTTTGAACCGGACATTTTTAAACCGGATTTGAACGCTTCAGAGCTATGGGAGAATAGATTTCCCTTGAACCGGATTATAAACCGGATCCTTTCTGATGACCTGGAACTTCTTCATTGAACCGGGATTTTGTAACTGTTATATGCTTTCTAAGCCGGAAATTTTCTGGCGGCCTTTAAATTTTCATCAATATAGCAGTAGCCTCCGGGACCGGGTTATCTTTTCCTCCATCGTCCTGGGGTTCTTAAATTTGCTGAAAATCAGCAACCCTTGCTTGAGTCATATCATTGTAGCCTCCGAGTCTCAAGGCGACTCGAGGAGTTGGCTTGAGATTCTCCATATTTCGACCGTGATATAAACCGGCATAACTTGTATATCATTGGTGTTGATAGCATGATGTGAATCCACAGAAGGTTGAGGTGACTGCGGTGGTGTATAAATAATCCCGTATGAGCCGTGTCAGCAACTCGGCCAATGGTTCCTTCCAACTAGCTATTTGAAGTTAACCAAACTGTAATGGCGGCGACTTGTGTGCTTGCCCATTGAGCCACCCAGTGCAGACGGCGGTTGATAGTATATGGGCTCCATTTTGTTGAAAGAAAACCGGGCTACCCAAGCTGTGACTTGCTCATACTCAATAAACAGCTCATGCAAACAGGTGCGGCCCGGTGTGTTGATGTAGACCAGGCCGTGAGAGACGGAGGAAAAAGATGACCTCCGCATCAGAGGTGGCTCAAACAGATGAACCAGCCGCGGTATTGTAAACCGGCGCGGACGGGCGAGTTAACCACATCGTTTTGATGTAGTGAACAATTGTCCTGCATCAACAATGTTGCAAACCAAGAAAAGGATAAACTGTTCTTTGATAAAAAAAAATATATGTTAATAAAATAAAGTTAGACAAATATCACCTGATGCATTTGAACGCCAGTCATGGATGGGCATATTATTACTGCTAGAAACAATAGATGACCCTGAACCGAAACTTTTTGATAATCTGGAACTTTTTGATCCGGAACTTCTGGATAATCCGGACGGGACTTTTTGACAATCCAGAACTTTTGAACCAGAACCTCTTGATAACCCGGCCAAAACTTTTTGAGCCGGAACTTTTTGATCCGGAACCTGTGGATAATCCGGCCGAAACTTTTTGAGCCGGAACTTTTTGATTCGGAACCTCTGGATAATCCAGCCGAAATTTTTTGTTCAATCTAAGTCGAAACCCTTTAGCGACTCGGATGGAACCTTTTGGTGATTCGGCTGGAACTCTTGGGCGATTCAGACAGAACCTTTCGTCGAGGCGGCCGGAACTTTTTTGCCGATTCAGACGCAACCTTTCATCGAGGCGGTCAGAACATTTTGCCGATTCAGATGGAACCTTTCGTCGAGGCGGTCGGGACTTTTTGCTGATTCAGACAGAACATTTTGTCGAGGCTGTCGGAACTCTTTCGGTGATTTAGACGGAACCTTTCGTCGAGGCGGTCGGAACTTTTTCGGCTGCCAGCTGGAACTCTCCGACAAACTGACCGGAACTTCTTCAATAAGCTGGGTGGAACTTCTCGATTCCTAGGATAGCGCCCTCCAAGAACTCAACACCACCGTGCGCGAGCCCCATGGTGGGCGCCAACTGTCTTGGATTTGTCACGGCAGATGTCCTTAGTGTGAGGACTTAGTCGCGAGGCCAGCGCATCTATGTGGTAGCTTGAGAGGGGTTGATCTGGACGAGAGACACGATACGCAAGACAAGGATTTAGACAGCTTCGGGCCCCGGGAAACATCATCCGGAATAGCCCTACATGCTGTTTGAGGTTAAGTCTCATTATGCTCATTGAGAGTCGTCGCATAAGCGAGCTCCCCCTTTGTGTCTAGCACTAGATATTATTTCTTGTTACTTGCTTGTTCCTTCTCCCTCTTTGGGGAGCCCTGCTCCTCCTTATATATGTTGAAGGGGCGGGTTACATGACTAGTCCTAGTTGGACTAGGATTACTCTATTACAAGTGGAGTCCTAGTCTTGCTTCCTTTTGTAGGAGAATAGTCCTTACACTTTCCTCATAAATCGGCCCACCATTAAACGTGAACCGGCCTTCCATAAACCGCCCGTTGGACCACCGGGTCTTGTTGCTCCTCTGACCTGCCTGCCGGATTACCAATGAATCTTAAACCGCCAGGTCCAAGTGGGTCATCGGTGAATCGCCAAACTCTAGCCGGGTCATACATCCGGCGGTTTATACCGCGGGGTATATCCCCGACACCTGCAGAGCCACACCCCGACCTCATCCACTCACCAGAACACGCCAGCTCGTCCCTGGGGCCGAACAGCACCGCCATCAGGTCGGCCACGGCGGCTAGCGGCCAGCCACAGTGGGCTTCTGCCCCGGACGGCGCCGCCCGAGCCACCCCAGCGCGCCAGCTGCCCTCTGGAACAGCGCGATCCTATCCGCAAGCCTGTCCTCTAGCTCGCGTCGCCGCCACGTCGCCCTGCAGCACAGAATGGAGGTTCGCCATCGTTCTTATCTTCGGCCGCCTCGGGACCATCCTAACCACTCTATAAAAGGAACCCCCGAGCACGTTCGAACCTCAGGCAACCCCCTATCACCCCACCGAGCACCCCCGTAGCAGTCAATCGACCAGGGAAGGTCTTCTTCCCCATCTCCGGCCAGTGCAGCCGCCGCCGCCTTTCGGTCCCGCTCGTCGCAAACTGAGCCTTCCCCATCATTCCAGCGCCACCGCTCGACTCCCCATGACCCTACGGAGTCGCCCAACACCTCAAACCCGCTCGGGAACCACCGCATCCCAGAACCCCAAACTCACCCGAAGCTGCCGGCCGCCGCGAAGCTCATCACTGGCGACTCCCTTCGCCCCCACCGGGAGGACCGCCCCAGGCTGGCGGATCCATCCCTGCCCTCGGGAGCCTGCGAGGAGCCGCCAATCGCCGGCGACGATCGCCGGAGCCCCGCCTCCGCGTGGCCAGAGGAGGAAGGAGGCGGGGGATGACTTGTCAAACCTGACCAGTGGGCCCCTGGACCCACTATCAGTGACCCCGAGCCGGTCCACGCTGGCTAAATGGAAGCGTAAAAGCAAAGTACGCCTTCGACGTGTTCAGTTTTCGAAACGTTTTTCTTTTTTCTGTTTTATTTTAAAAAAGACAATTTGACTAAACTTTGACTGGCTATATCTTTTTAAATAAAACTCCAAATGAGTTGATTCTTTTTCCTACCTCTCTCAAATTTAGTCTAGTTTATTTTAAGATTTATTTGAAAAAAATTCAGACAACTTTTTTACACTGTTTTGAAACTATGTTTTAATTTGAATAATTTCAAAAATAGGTTTTTGAAGAAGAAGGCGACTTTGAAAAATGCACCCCACTTGCATACTCTTGAAGGCAAGCATTCTGAACCCTGGCATAATATTTTTGTGTGTTGTTTGACACGATTATAACACCACTTTAATATGGGAACTCGTTATCTTATGTGGTGATACGATCATTTGAATGAATGCATATTGGAGATTTCCTTGCTGTTGGAAATGGATATACTTGTGACGGTAATCGTCCTCGTATGCCTTGCATGCATGCCGGAAGAAATCAGGGGAAAGCCTCTGCCTTGGGTAGGCGTGAGCTTGTCTCTGGTCTTCGTCGGGACGGTTATGTCCGGTGTGGCATAGTAAGGTATAATTAGTGGTGATTCTGTTGGTTGAAATATATTTGTTATACATGGAATTTTTAAACCTCCTGAGTCGACCGTAGATCGAGTCTTATTCCAGTAATCCCCATACTAGTTTCGTACTACCACTTGTCCCTGCCGCAAGTAGGGTACGGTTCAGTAAGTTGTCAACCCCTTTCTTGGCACACACCGTATAGAGAGGCCATGGTGGAAGATACCGGCTGCATCCGGTAGGCGGCCACCTGGTCCGGGGGCATGGGTGTTTCCGGTTGGGACCGAGAGGGGGGCATCCTTAGAGCGCGTGATATAAATTTGATCCCATGCTACGCGAGGTTGTAGCCTCCCCACTTAGAGTTTTGCTTGACAGGTGTCGTGGGTGATTCCAGACACCGGTAAGTTAAGCTGGTGTGTACAAGTCAGGTGTGTTTTCAATTAAAAGACCGTAGACGGAATTAGTCCCGATGGACTAAAGGAATCTGTTACTCGTGGGTAAAGAGTACACCCTCTGCAGAGATTAAATCTATTCGAATAGCCGTGTCCATGGTTAAGGACTACAGTCTGGGATGGGTCAAGTGTCGGTCTTAGTGTCGGTCTTTGGAGAAGAAACTGATAAACCAGAACATGGATCATGGCTTGTGACTTGTGTTGATTATGATGATTGTGATTATTATTATTATGGACAAACCCACTATATTACTTGAATTATTGAGTATCCCTGGGACGGTTCTACCTCCTGGATATTCACTGTGACTATTTACTTTATAAGCCCTTTATGTGGTGTCGCTCAGACGCCCGACTGTGGCATGCTTGTTACTTATTTCACCTATAAGACCTTTATGTGGTGTCGCTCAGACGCCCGACTGAGGCATGCTTTATATTATTGTCCTTTCGAGGCGTCGCTTCAGACACCCGATCAGTGCATTCTATTTTTATTCTCTGATTGCATACTCCTGTTTTAGATGAATAACCTGCTTGCATGCATCAGGGATTTTATTTTATGACTAACGTTATGATCATATAGAATATTTCAGAGCATGATTATCATTTGTTATATTATACCCGTGTTCATGATGTTTGCGAGTACATTCAAAGTACTCACTGGCTTGTCCCTGGCTATTGTCTTGGCCAGATTTCTTTCATGGAGAGGAGTGTTGCGATGACAGCCCCGGAACCTAAGCAATGGTGATAGCAGCCCCGCGAGATAGGAGTTAACCTGGTCAGCTGTTCCTGTGGGGAATGGAGTGTCGCGACCGGTTTTCCGGGTAAAAATTTCCAGAAAAAACCGTCATGCTCATCAGCCTCAGGATTACTGTTAGCTGATGAGGCTCCAACTTGATACAGAAATTCCAAGCAAAAATACAAAATATGTAGTACAAGACCATTCTGGCCTGTGAGTACAACAAATGGTTTCTAGTGGTTGATTGGCGGAAGCGGGTTGTGAAACATCAGTGTCTATGGGACTCCATTTCCCACAGGAACAGCTGACCCGGTTAACTCCTATCTTCGCGAGGCCGCTATCTCCATCGCTTAGGTTCCGGAGCTGTCATCGCGTCGCTCCTCTCCGTGCAAGAAAAATCTGGCCAAGACAATAGCCAGGGACAAGCCAGTGAGTACTTTGAATGTACTCGCAAACATTAAGAACACAGGTATAATATAACAATGATGTGCTGAAAATATTATATGCTCATGACGTCAGTCACAATAGATAAATGAAACTCTGATGTGTGCAAGCAAGTTATTTATAAAATGCAATAACATGGTAGTATAAAAAAAATATTTTGAAATAAACAACAAGCAATGCCACAGTCGGGCGTCTGAGCGACACCACAAAAAGGGCTTTAAAAGAAATACCACAGTCGGGCGTCTGGGCGACGCCACATAAAGGGCTTTGAAAGAAATGCCACAGTCGGGCGTCTGAGCGACGCCACATAAAGGGATTTAAAAGAAATGCCACAGTCGGGCGTCTGAGCGACGCCACAAAAAGGGCTTTAAAAGAAATACCACAGTCGGGCGCCTGAGCGACGCCACATAAAGGGCTTTAAAATAAATGCCACAGTCGGGCGCCTGAGCGACGCCACATAAAGGGCTTTAAAAGAAATACCACAGTCGGGCGTCTGAGCGACGCCACATAAAGGGCTTTAAAATAAATGCCACAGTCGGGCGTCTGAGCGACGCCACATAAAGGGCTTTAAAAGAAATGCCACAGTCGGGCGTCTGAGCGACGCCACATAAAGGGCTTTAAAAGAAATGCCACAGTCGGGCGTCTGAGCGACGCCACATAAAGGGCTTTAAAAGAAATGATCATAGTGAATATCCCGGAGGTAGGACCATCCCAGAGATACTCGGTGATAACAATGATATCACGGGTTAGTCAACAATAATAATAATAATAAATATCACAAGTCACAAGTAGTAATTCCATTCTCTAGTTAACAGTTTCACCTCCGGAAACCGACATTAAGACCGACACATGACCCATCCCAGACTGTAATCCTTAACCATGGACACGGCTACTCGTATAGGTTTAATCTCTGCAGAGGGTGTACTCTTTACCCACGAGTAACGGATTTCTTTAGTCCATCGGGACTAATTCCGTCTACGGTCTTTTTGTTGAAAACACACCTAACTTGCACACACCAGCTTATCTCACACGTGTCTGGAATCACCCACGACATCTGTTAAGCAACTCTAAGTGGGGAGGCTACAACCTCGCGTAGCATGGGATCAAATTTATATCGCGCGCTCTAAGGGGTGGCCTCCCCTCTCGGTCTCAACCGGAAACACCCATGCCCCCGGACCAGGTGGACTGCCTACCAGCTACAACCGGTATCTTCCACCATGGCCTCTCTGTACGGTGTGTGCTGGAAAGAGGTTGACAACTTACTGAACCGTACTCTACTTCCTGTAGAGACGAGTGGTAGTACGAAACAAGTATGGGGGTTAATGGAACAAGACTCGATCTATGGTCGACTCAGGAGGTTCAAGTATTCCCTGCATGATTAGCATGACGAATATATTTCATTCAACAGAATAACCGCTCATATCACCTTACCATGCCATACCAGACATGATCGTCCCGACGGAGACCGGCGACAAACTCATGCCTACCCAAGGCCAAGGTTTTCCCGGGTTCCTGCCGGTATGCATGCAAGGCATATGAGGGTGATTATCATCACAAGTGTGTTCATTTCCAACAGTATGGAAATCCATAACATGTACCCATGCATATGATCATATCACATGAAATGACAAGTCCTTCGAATGCGGTGGTGTTATAAATGCATCAACGATCACATCAAAAATATTATGCCGGGATTCAGAATGCTTGCCTTCAATGTTGTGGAGGGGTGAGGTGCTCTCCAAAACTTTTGAAAGCTTCTTCTCTCTCCCAAAATCCTATTTGAAAATATATTTGAATTAACACATATTTCAAAAACAGAACCAAAAAGTTGTTTGAAATTTTTTCAAATAAATCTTAAAATAAACTAGATGAAATTTGAGAGAGGTAGGAAAAAGAATCAACTCATTTGGACTTATACTTAAAAAGTTAGAGCCAGTCAAAAATTTGGTCAAATCTGTTTTTAAATAGAACAGAAAAAGAAAACGTTTCGGAGGGGAATACGCTTTCGAAGCGGGGAAAACGTACTAGGGATAGTACGTCTTCACTTAATCCCACATGGACAGCGCGGGGTGTCGCTGACAGTGGGCCCGCCTGGCCCACTGGTCATGTTTGACCAGTCGTCGCGCGTCGTCTCCCTCCTCTGTCCGAGCGGAGCGGGGCTCCGGCGATCGTCGCCGGCGTTTGGCTGCTCCTCGCAGGCTCCAGAGGGTAGGGATGGATCCGCACGGCTGGGGCGGTCCTCCCGGTGGTTGCAGGGTTGCTGGGGAAGGAGTAAATCGCCGCCGGCGAGCTCCACGACGGAGGGAAGCTTCGGTAGCAAAGTGATTTGTTGGCGGCGATGGCTACCGATCAAAATTAAGTAGGGGGTTGGGTTCATAGGAGGATGAGGAAGTTCCTGGTGAAGAGAACGGAGAGGGAGAGGTGCTGGGGGTGCCGGATTGGCCGGGGCGGTGGCGGCGGCAGGAGTTGCCGGAGATGATGAAGGAGACCTCCCCGGGTCGAATGCGAGGCAGGGGAGCGCCATGGGTATAGCATGAGGTCGCGTGCGTGCTCAGAGGGGCTCGGGGTGTCCATTTATAGCACGCCAAGGTCGGTTCCGCGGCGGTGGAGATAAGTTCTCCGGCGAACCGTCTCTCCGTAGCTAGGGCGACGTGGCAGCGACGAACGCTAGCGGACACCCGTGTGGATGAGCTCGGGCTGTGCCGGGGCCAGGTGGCGAGCGGGCGAGGCTTGGGCGGCGCTGCCCGTGGCAGAGGCGCACTGCCGACGCCGGAGTGCCGCCAAGAACGCCCTGGCGGCGGCGCTGTAGCGTGCCAGGGTGGTTTGGCGCGATGCTGCGAGGCGGGGAGTGCGTGGCGAGGTGCTGCCGTGTGGGCCAAAGCCAGGGGGCCAGCGTGTCGGCTCGGGCGCGTGGCTGCAATTGGCGCGCTCTGGGCGCGTCCAGTGCACGCACACCAGATGTTCGACACAATGCCGCGGCATGCTACAGGTCGTAGGTGAGGGTGGGGTTTACCAGATCGAGGTTAGGAGCAACGGGGAGTCTAGTGGACATGCTAGTTTGATCAAAGATGCAAGTTCACAGTGCAATGTCAAAACTCATGTCAAAATCGGTCATGCCCTCCAGGTGTTTGACAAAATGCCACATGCACTTAGGCAGGTCTTGGGGTGGCCAAAAACTCCAGATGGGGGTCTCTTTAGGTGCAAGGGGGAGTGGTGTGGTTAGTTTGGCAAAAGGATAATCTTGTTAGTACATGTTTTGCAAAACTTCAATTCTGGACAGGAAATAAATAGCATTATTTCATGAACCAAAAATGATCCAAATGGTGTATGCTCCTGGACTTAAGGGTTTAACATGGAGGACTACAAGTAGGAGAAATAATCAAGGGTATAGGAGTAAGTAAAAACATGGTTGTTGTATAAACCATCAAGTTGGTCCAGAATGAAGATGAGGCTGATTCACTCAAATTTTTCAAAGAACATAAATAGGTTTTTGCACAAAGTGAAACAATAGGCTCCTACTGACCTCCCTTAATTTTGGTAGAAGTTTTAAAGAAATATATAAATAGGTTGCTGTGTAAAATTGCTCACTGGACCAGAGAACAAAATTCGTTGTGGAGCTCAAAATATTTCATGAATGAAATATATTTTTGCACAAAAGTTATTTAAAAACATCACATGACATCTCCAAATTTTTATGGGAATTTTAAGTGAATTTATCAAATGGTTGTAGTTCAAATATGGCCATTTAACTTTGGAAAAACCATTTTCAAGAAAATAAAGATCAAGCAACTTAAATATTTAATTAGTTACTCTGATAAAAGGAAAGTTTTTCTTGAGAGGTTAATCAAGTTCAATAACATATTTGGAAAGTTTACTTTTTGAGAAAAACTCATCATAACAGGGAAGGAAAAAAAGATTTAAACAAAAATCAAAAAGGAGCTCAAAAATCCAAAGTTTTAATTCCTGGCAAAATTTTAATTTAATAAAACAAGGCCAAATTTTTGGGGTGTCACATGGAGTCCCATAGACACTGATCCAAAATCGCACATAGCAGGGTTGAGTTGTATCCCCTAAGTTCGGAAGACGTCGAATCCTTTCTTAGACCCGACCATGATATCATCTATCGGTGTACTAAAGTAGGGGTACCTTAGTACCCCAAACTTGTGCACGGGCAGTCGCAGCGTCCCGCGGCAAGGCTTGTCGGGCGTCCGCCAAGATCCTTCGTGATTCCTATTACTGCCATTCAAGAACAAAGTGTTAATCGAGAAGACAAGGCCCCGACAAGAGAAGCTTGCCGGGAAGGACAAGACCCCGGCAAGAGGAGCTTGCCGGGAAGGCCAACCAAGGCACTTCAGCAAACTTGCCGCGACGCTCCGCGCATCCCGGCAAGACCCGACGAGCGGCAAGCTTGCGGGTGCAACAAGATAACGACCGCGGCAAGGTGCTTGCCGCGGTGAGGCCACCACTCTGCGCCCACGCTCCAGCGCATCCGATGACGTGTCGCTGCAGGATCGCTCCTAGTGCACGTGGCGGGTAGCTGTGCAGCCAAGCGGTGCGAGGTGGCAAGAGAAGATGACGAAGAGGCCATCGTGGCGATCGGTGGCGCCCCTAACGGTCGCTTCCTGCATTGTTCGGGTGACCGGGCGGGCATTAAATGCCCTTGTCCCCTGCCGTCAGAGTTAGGTTGGGGGCACTGTTGATAGCGGTTGTACCAACCCGCGTTTTTACTTTTCTACCCCTCTCTCTGCGTTGCCACCTGTCGGTGACCCCTTTAGACTATAAAAAGGAGGCCCTCGCGCACGTAGAGGGGGTTCGACTCATTCGAGACTACAGCATACCCACGCTTCCGAGCAAGAACAGAATAGAAACACAAAGCAGCAGTAGGAGTTTTATCTCTCCGGAGAGCTCCGAAGCTGGGTAAAATCCCTCGTGTGCTTGACCTCGCTCTGCTCTTTGTGCGCCCTCCGCTCCCTTGCCGGACCGAAAAGGGGCCCTGCCCCATAGGTGTTCGTTTCCCCACGACATCTTTGGCGCGCCAGGTAGGGGGCGTCGAGGTTGTGCGAACCTGATCCGGTCTCCGTGCGCGCTACATCAACATCTTCATCGACATGCCACCGAAGAAGAAGACTTCGGAGGTGGCCGCTCCGTCTACGTCGATTCCACCGCCGCCGGAGCAAACGGGCGGTGGAGTAGACGCCGGCGGAGGAGCGGGCGCTGATGGTGGGACTCACGTCGTCACCAGGTCCAAGGACAAGGCCCCGCAAGCTTCTGCATCTGTACATACGCCGCACCCCTCCCAGGGGGTGCAGGATCGGCAACGCCATGGTGCTCCTGGCACCGTACTCGCGTTGGAGCAAGGCCGAGCTGGTGGATCGTGGGACGCTCAAGGCCAACAAGCGCGTCAGCATGTTGGTACGAGCGCGGTACGATCGCCTGGACGAGATGTCGCTCCTTCTAACACTGTTAGAAGTCTGAGCATATCTCGCTCCTCGCGTCGTTCACCGCCACCACCCAAGACTCCAGAGGAAGCACTGGCCCGAGCCCAGCAGCTTCTAGATTACCCTCCGGCGCCAGACAAGATTGACGACAGGAGGATGACCATTTAGAGCCTCATCGGCTTCGCCAACGGCGATAAGCCCCGGCAACCAAGCTCGTCAAAGCCGCGGCAAGATGCCCAGGCGCGAGCCGCTGGCGACAAGACTGGTGGGGGTGCCACCACCGCGCACTCCCCGCCCCGAAGGCCAAGATCGCCGACTCGTTGGGCCAACCTCGACACCGACTCCACTGCATCGTCGGACCCGCGAGCTCGCCGCGATCAACGCCAAGTTCTCCAAGAACGACGACACGAAGACGCTCGCACTCGTATCGAGCGTCAGAGAGAAGCCCGACGTCAGTCTGACCAGCGCGCTGGGCCCACTGTCGATATGCATGCGCCAGGGGAGCCAGGCGACTTGCCGTACGCGGTAGGTTGCCCTGCGTTCACCCGTGAGCTGCGGCAGGTCCAGTGGCCCAGCACCAAGAATTTCAAGCCAGACGTGCCCGAGAAGTATGATGGCAGGATACATCCGTCAAAGTTCCTCAGCGTCTACATCATCGCGGTGCAGGCTGCCGGGGGGCGCGACGAGAAGATCCTCGCCAACTACTTCCCGCTGGTACTCAAGCCCAACGTCAGATCTTGGCTCATGCACTTGCCAGATAACTCCATTTCTTCGTGGGCGGACCTGTGCCATCAGTTTGTCGGCGCCTTCACAGGCGGCCACAAGCCCCATGGCCAGGAAAGTGATCTTCATCTGCTTGCCCAGAAGGAAGGAGAACCCCTGCGCAAGTACATACAGAGATTCAGCCAGGTGCAGCGCAACATCCCAGACGTCCACCCCGCCGCGGTTATCAGCGCGTTCCATCAGAACGTGCGTAACCGCAGGATGAGGGAGGAGATGGCGATGTGCAAGATTAGAGATGTCAGCGAGCTATATGCTCTGGCCGACAAGTGTGCACGGGCTGAAGAGGGGAGGAAACTCCCTGGAGAGAACGCAGGAGCAGAAGGATCTGACAGTGAGGACGCCCCTCCGGCAAAGAAGAATCGGAGGCAGAATAATAGAAAGAGAAAGGCTAAGGATGTGCTAGTTGTCGAGTAGTCCGGCAACGGAGGCGGCACCGAGAAGGCCAAAGCTGGTGACTCCGGCGAGGCTGTGGTGGCCGCCGACAAGCAGGACGGCTCCGGCAAGCAGTACTGCAAAATCCATCGCACCAAGGGCCCTGACCTCCAAGCCTGCAAGAAAGTTGAGCAGATGGCAGAGTTACAGAAAGCTGAATACGAGCGCCGCGACAAGGAGAAGGCCCAGGAAGGTGGCGGAGGATCTGGCAAGAAGCGTCCCACCAGGGGAGGGTGCCGTGGAAAGGCCAAGCAACGGCAAGGAGACAGGCCACCCCGTGGCCGCGACAAGGACGAAGATGAAGATGAATATGATGAGATGGATGAGGATGAGACCGACGAGCAAGAGTTTCAGAAGGCGACGGAGGTTTTGTGCGTTGACGGCGGTGCTTCTCTGCACACCTCGCACCGCCAACTCAAACAGTGGGTGTGGGAGGTGAATGCAGCAGAACCGTCAGTTGAGTCGCGCAAACCCCTGAAGTGGTCCAGCACGCCCATCATCTTTGATGTTGAGGATCACCCTGATCGCATCACTGCGGTCGGGTGCTTGCCGATGTTGGTTTCGCCAACTATCCGCAACCTCAAGGTCACAAAGATGTTGGTTGATGGAGAGGCCGGCCTAAATCTGATCTCTTCCGCGGTGCTCAACAAGCTCCAGATCCCTGACAGCGAGCTCGAAAAAACTGGTACCTTTCAAGGAATCAACCCGGGAAGGAGCAAGCCGAAGGGGAAGATCACACTGCCAGTGACGTTTGGTAGCGAGCTGAATTTCAGGACAGAGAGAGTCACATTTGACGTTGCTGATTTCCCATTGCCCTACAATGGGATACTCGGCCGTCCGGCGCTTGCCAAGTTCATGGCAGCTTCTCACTACGCCTACAATGTGCTCAAGATGCCTGGTCCGATAAGTGTTATTTCTGTCCATGGCGACAAGAAAGATGCACTTATCTGTACCGACAAGATCTACCGGGAAGCAGCAGCCGCAGCAGAACGCAAACCACTTGCCGCTGAAGCTCCCGGGGGGAAGAAGAAGACCAAGTCCGGCAAGAGTAGCTCTGATGCCCACTCCGGCAAGCGCACCTCTTCGGAGTGCTGCGCTACCGTCGAGGACGCACCATCGAGCTCCACCGGCAAGTGCAAGAAGGCAAAGACAGCTGCACCAGAGACCAAGAAAGTGGCCGCCAAGGAGGACGGCACTGGTGGTACCTTCACCATCAGTGCCACGCTTGACCCTAAATAGGAAAGCGCGCTCGTTGCTTTCCTGCGGGCGAATGTCGATGTGTTTGCATGGCAACCATCTGACATCCCCGGTGTTCCCAGGAAAGTAATTGAGCACCACCTTGCCGTCTGTCCTCACGCGCGGCCCGTCAAGCAGAGAGTCAGGAAGCAAGCGGTGGAACGCCAAGAGTTCATTGCAGAAGAGATCAAGAAGTTGGAAGTAGCAGGCCTCGTCCGAGGAGTACTCCATCCAACGTGGTTAGCCAATCCAGTAGTCGTGCGCAAGGCGAACGGGAAATGGAGGCTTTGTATTGACTTCACTGATGTTAATAAAGCTTGTCCCAAAGATCCATTTCCCTTGCCGCGCATAGACCATATTGTCGACTCCACGGCAGGATGTGATCTGCTTTCATTCCTTGATGCATACTCAAGATACCATCAGATATTCATGGCAGAAGAGGATGAAGAGAAAACCGCATTCATTACTCCATGTTGCACGTACTGCTTTGTACGGATGCCTTTCGGACTAAAGAATGCTGGTTCAACGTTTGCAAGAGTAGTCAGTCATGCTTTTGAGCCACAGCGGCACACGAATGTAGAAGCATACAAGGATGACATAGTGGTCAAAAGCAAGGACAGAGAAACTTTGGTTCAAGATCTGGAAGAGACTTTTGCAAATCTGCGCAAGGTCAATCTCAAGTTGAACCCCGAGAAGTGCGTGTTTGGAGTTCCTTCTAACAAGCTTCTCGGGTTCTTTGGGTCCCAGAGGGGGATTATAGCCAACCCCGACAAGATCAAGGCCATCGAACAGATTGAAGCCCCGAAGCGCGTCAAGGATGTGCGAAGGCTTGCCGGCTGCGTTGCTGCTCTCAGTAGGTTCATCTCTAAGTCTGCTGAGCGCGCCCTGCCATTTTTCAAAATTTTGAAAAAGGCAGGTCCAATGAAATGGACTCCAGAAGCGGAGGCCGCGCTACAGGACTTGAAGAGATACCTATCCTCCACTCCAGTACTTGTCGCACCTAAACCACAAGAGAAGTTGCTGCTGTATCTAGCAGCAACCAATCAAGTGGTTAGTGCTGCGTTAGTAGCAGAGAGGGAGGTAGATGACGAGCCAGCGACCGCGGCAAGCGAGTCCAGCGACAAGCAGGGGGCTTCCCCGTCAAGCTCTGGTCCCGACAAGGATGAATCTGCACAGTTGCCGGAAGAGAAACAGAAGAAGATGGTGCAGCGCCCAGTTTACTTTGTCAGTTCCCTTCTGCAGGGGGCTAGATCAAGGTATTCTGGTGTGCAGAAGTTGCTTTTCGGCCTTCTCATGGCCTCGAGGAAGCTGCGCCATTACTTTCAAGCGCATGAGATCACAGTTGTCACTCGCTGTCCGTTGAAGAGGATATTGCAAAACCCAGAAGCAACAGGCAGGATTGTCGAGTGGGCACTGGAATTGTCAAGCTTTGGCCTCAAGTTTGAAAGTACTTCAACTATCCAGAGCCGAGCATTGGCAGAATTCATAGCGGAGTGGACGCCAACGCCTGATGAAGAAATTTCGGAGACAAGGATCCCCGTCAAGGAAGCGAACAAGGAATGGATCATGTACTTTGATGGTGCCTTCTCGCTGCAAGGCGCCGGTGCGGGCGTGCTACTTGTCGCACCCACCGGAGAGCACCTCAAGTACGTGATCCAAATGCACTTTCCCAAGGAGCAAGCAACAAACAATACTGTAGAGTATGAAGGCTTGCTTGCCGGACTCATGATCGCGGCAGAACTTGGGATCAAGAAACTTATTGTCAGGGGTGACTCACAGCTTGTCGTCCGCCAAGTCAACAAAGATTACCAGAGTCCGCTGATGGAAGCCTACATCGATGAAGTGAGGAAGCTAGAAGAGCATTTTGACGGCCTGCAGATGGAACATGTTCCAAGAGCTCAGAACGACATTGCAGACGGCCTGTCAAAGTGCGCCGCACTCAAGTTACCTGTGGAACCAGGGATTTTTGTGCTCAAGCTGACTCAGCCATCTGTAACACCATCAACTGGACAGACAAAGAAGAGAAAGTTGGTTACTGGCGACTACTTTCCAGCAGAGCTCCCCGAAGCCGCCGCCAAGAAGGTCCCCAGGATCAACACAGAAAGTGCTGAGGAGCAATCTGCTCCGACAAGCCCTAGGGTTTGTTTCGTTGAAGCAGACGCTCCCGACAAGTTGTGTCCCGACACGCTTGCCGGGGAGCATCACGCTCCGGCAGGATCCCAGATTCTTGCCGTAGAAGCGGATGTTCCCGCAGCAGCGTTTGCGCCTTTAGTCCTTGTTGTCGAGCCACAAGCTCCGACACGGGCACAGCAGATAGTCTGTTTCCTTCAAACAGGAGAACTTCCCGAAGAGCAAGAAGAAGCAGAGAAAGTAGCCCGGCAATCAAGTATGTACCAGTTTGTCGATGACATACTGTACAAAAGAAGATTTAACGGAGTGAAATTGAAGTGCACTTCCCGGGAAGAAGGACAAGAGTTGTTGGCGGAGATACACGGAGGCATATGTGGTTACCACATTGGCGCAAGAGCACTTGCCGGCAAAGCTTTCCGGCAAGGTTTCTTTTGGCCGACATCCCTCCAGGATGCAACTGCACAAGTAACCAAGTGTGAAGCGTGCCAGTTCCACTCCAAACAGATACATCAACCAGCTCAAGCTCTCCAAACAATCCCTTTATCCTGGCCATTTTCGGTCTGGGGGCTCGACATCCTTGGCCCCTTTCCCCGAGCTGTCGGGGGCTTCGAGTTCTTGTACGTGGCAATCGACAAGTTCACGAAGTGGCCGGAGGTGGAAGCAGTGAGGAAGGTGACAGCACAGTCAGCAGTCAAGTTCTTCAGGTCAATTGTTTGCCATTTCGGAGTCCCTAATAGGATCATCACCGACAACAGCACACAATTCACGAGCCGCACCTTCATGCAGTACGTCCAAGATCTTGGCGCCAAGATCTGCTTCGCTTCTGTTGCTCACCCGAGAAGCAACGGTCAAGCGGAGAGGGCGAACGCTGAAGTGCTGCGCGGGCTCAAGACCAGAACTTTCGACAGGCTGCACAAGTGCGGAAGAAATTGGATCGAGGAGCTACCGGTGGTTCTTTGGTTGATCAGGACGACGCCGAATCGAGCCATAATGAAGTGGATATGGCGTCGTTCAAAGAAGTACAGCCTTGCCAGAACACAGACGACAGAAAAGCTAAGTTGCCAAAGTTTGAGCACAATCATCTTTAAATTTTTAAGTTATATTCCTTGAATGACCGTGCCTTGTATGGAAAACCTGTGCGCGGAGGGACCGGCTCGTGGCTAAGTTGCGCCCTTACTTTGTTTCGAGTCCGCTCAACGATGAAAGTGTGCTGCAACTAGCCCCGACAAGGTTTCTTGCCGGAAGCAACACCGCCGGCAGGCTGCTGATGTTCCGCACTCAGCGCTCGCGGCAAGTGTGTTCCCACCGGCAAGTTCCCTAAAAGCGTAGGGTAAAAACATACAAGGGATGGAATTGAGTAAAGGATATAACATAAAAAACATCCCACTCAGGTACAATCCGTAGAGGATGAAAAACATGAAAGAGAGGATTACAAGTTTTAGATGCGGCTAAGGCCCGAAGGCTTACAAATTAAAAAGATAAGATGCCCGTAATCCCTTTCCTGTCCCTCTCTTCAGGAGGTAGGTCAAGGAGGCGAAAAAGGGCAAAAGGGGCGCCTAGGCGAGCTACAGGTGCCAGAAGACACCAAGAGAACATCCCGGGGGCCGTCCGAAGGCTGGACGGTGATGGCGGCGCCGGAAGCGGGCTTCGAAGACGGGGCGACAGGACATCAGCATGCTGTCGAGGGAACTACGCCCTCGTACTCTGATTTGACGGCCTTGTCGCCAGCCCTCTTCCCCTTCCGCAGCCTCCCTACGCCAGCCGCCCAAGGAGAAGACCCCGGGGAGTTCAAGGAGCCGGCGACACGGATGATGGGGTCACCGGTGACACACGAGGCGGCGCCCGACACCTAGTCGGGCCCGCCATCCCGCCACCCGCTACCCTCATCATCGCTGTCGCTCTCCTCCTCGTCACTCTCGCTCGAGGGGGAGCCTTTGCTATCGGAGGAGCTATCCACGCAGCACTTCGCCCGAGTGCCGAAGCACCCGAAGACCTTGACGGAGAGGAGATCGCCCTCCATTAACTTAAAATGGAGGGTAAACCACTCCATCAGGCTGTGGATACGGGCGAACGTCTTCCACCCACGATCAAGATACATCACATTAGGGGCTGGGAATACAACGCGGACTCGCGTGCCGCTGATCCCACAGCCCCTCATGTGCAGCCTCAGTGTCTCGGGCGGGTCCAACTCCATCGCGCTCGCAAACGGAGCTGGAAGCCGGAGGCGACGACGAGGCGCCCGGCGCTGCCTGACGAAGAACTCACAAGGGTCATCCCCTGTATGGACCGCAGTGGGGAGAGGAACCGCCGGCGGAGACGAAGCTGGCGCGCCGCCCCGTCTGCCTCTTCCCCGAGCGCCTCGACCTCGTCCACGACCTCGCCCCCTCCCTCTTCCCCTTATGGCTGGCTCTGCCACCACGGGCGCGGGATAGGGAGGGGTGCGCTGTCTGGCGGCGACCCTCGCCGCCACCGATGAAGGGCCAGGTTTCCCTTTCTCCATGGCGAATGAGAGAAAGGGGAGCAGAAGCTGAAGAAAGGAGAAGATGAGAGAGTGGGGACTTCTACGCTCCCCTCCCGCTCTTCTTAAAGGAGCGAGGTGGGGGCTCGGCCGCCCCGCTCAGCGAATCAGGGCACGAGAAGAGCAGGGAGTCGGGGCCGACCCGCTGCCTCTGCTCGCAACGGCCCAGTTTTCCGCTTCCACCGTCCGCGACCCCAAGCGCATGGGAGCCGCGTGGCGGGGACGCAGAACCGAGGCGAACGTTACGCATTTCCTAGATTTAAGTATTGCCCACGATCTCTCCCACGACGCCGCGATTGACGCGTGCCATTACGGGAGGACGTGGTGGATACGGAGTGGATTTGGTTTGGACCCAGGCCGCGCGTGCCCGTGCCCTGTTTTGGGCCTGGCCCAACAGCGCTCGGCATCGTGTATGGCCCAGGCCCGGGGGATCCTGTCAGTGTACTAAAGTAGGGGTACCTTAGTACCCCGAACTTGTGCACGGGCAGTCGCAGCGTCCCGCGGCAAGGCTTGCCGGGCGTCCGCCAAGATCCTTCATCATTCCTATTACTGCCATTCAAGAACAAAGTGTTAACCAAGAAGACAAGGCCCCGGCAAGAGGAGCTTGCCGGGAAGGCCAACCAAGGCACTTCAGAAAACTTGCCGCGATGCTCCGCGCGTCCCGTCAAGACCCGACGAGCGGCAAGCTTGCGGGTGCGACAAGATAACGACCGTGGCAAGGTGCTTGCCGCGGCGAGGCCACCACTCTGCGCCCACGCTCCAGCGCATCCGACGACGTGTCGCTGCAGGATCACTCCTAGTGCACGTGGCGGGTAGCTGTGCAGCCAAGCGGTGCGAGGTGGCAAGAGAAGATGATGAAGAGGCCATCATGGCGATCGGTGGCGCCCCTAACGGTCGCTTCCTGCACTGTTCGGGTGACCGGACGGGCATTAAATGCCCTTGTCCCCTGCCGTCAGAGTTAGGTGGGGGGCACTGTTGATAGCGGTTGTACCAACCCGCGTTTTTACTTTTCTACCCCTCTCTCTGCATTGCCACCTGTCGGTGACCCCTTTAGACTATAAAAAGGAGGCCCTCGCGCACGTAGAGGGGGTTCATCTCATTCGAGACTACAGCATACCCACGCTTCCGAGCAAGAACAGAATAGAAACACAAAGCAGCAGTAGGAGTTTTATCTCTCCGGAGAGCTCCGAAGCTGGGTAAAATCCCTCGCGTGCTTGACCTCGATCTGCTCCTTGTGCGCCCTCCGCTCCCTTGCCGGACCGAAAAGGGGCCCTGCCCCATAGGTGTTCGTTTCCCCACGACATCATCCATATATGCTTCCACACTTGAACTAATATCATCATAAACACACCTAAATCATGCGTTGGAAAGTTGTGCCTGCATTTTTTAGACTAAATAGCATCATGATGTATCATAAACACACGAAAGGGGTTATGAAGGCCGTTTTTATTTCATCAGGCTCATACATTCTGATCTGATGGTACCCTAAGTACACATCAAGAAAACATAGTCTCTCGCAACCAACAGTGGAGTCTGCTATCTGGTCAATATGAGGAAGGGGAAAATGATCCTTTGGATAGACCCTAGTCAAATGCGTCTACAAGAGTATAGGAAACGAAATTGCAAAGACATGCAAGTGAAAGTAACAAGGTAGATTTAGAGAGATGCAAACACTGGTTAATTCGGTAAAGATTTTTCCCGTGGTTGTAATAAACTTAAGACCATGTGTGCGTGAACCTAAAGGGTCCAGCACATAAGGGAAGGAACCTACTCGGTCGAGGCTAGATTTTGCTACTTGGATATGATACGATTAGGACTTGGGCCACGTGCCGAGTAAACTATGGGCTTCATACCTCTAGTGGGCCTTAACTCATTATCCCACGATGACACTTCTATATAAGTGAAGGTATGATGCTCAGTTAAGGGTGGTTGTAACTACATTGGCTAGGTTATACATGTTACATATTCTAGCCACCTCCACTCGCCCCAGTCATGCAAATGAGCCTACCAGTCCATCTCTCAAAGTTCGATATACACGCAAGGATATCTCTAGAGGCAGTGCACTTGCACCAAACTAAAAAATTGCTTGAGGGATTCCATGTTTGGTTGTTCAAGGGAATTGACTGGAGGATATGAATCGAACGAACAACACTCTCCTCTGAACAACACTCTACTCAAATTATACTTCCACTACGAGGATTGA